>NC_086444.1:782984282-783134282 GCF_028390025.1 Pseudophryne corroboree
GAGTATAAGGAGCTTGGGCACCACGGTGTATGTCCTTCATTTTGTCATGTGTAACAGTCATCACTTCAGGCAATACTTTTCCAATATAACACAATCCTTCAGAGTTTGGGGCAAGCCACTTGTACGCCTTTCTCCCGCATATTAAATATGCATCATCGGGGAGAACATATGGGACGGAGAAGGACATTACCATGTTACAAACCTTCCAGGTGAAATCTCCTGACCCTAATTCTTCCATCTGCTTAATGCACGTATCAGTTTGTACGATATGTGAACAGTATCCTGGTGATACCTCTCCAACTCTAGTAATCCTATTTCCTAAGGTATATCGATACCGGAAAGATTTTCCTCTACTGGCTATGTGGCGTACAAGTTCTGTATCTGTAGGCATTCTATCTGCTCTGTGTGAAAAGGTCATGGTAAGGTTGCTCCATGACACTTCCCAATTTCCCGGCTTACGGGGATTGGAGATATTAAAACATAAGAGGGACCTATCCACATGGTATTGGTGGAGCTTCAAACTAGGAGGGCTGGAGATATTAAACCTCCGGTCCACCGGTCTCCCACCACTTAGCTCAAGTACCTCCCCTAACGTTAAAGGAAATGGTACTAGCCCTGATTTGCTATGACCCTGAGGTACTTGAGAGCATACCCAACAATCTGTTTGGTTTAACACGTTACCCACTAAGGAGTGATAGTCACTCAATGGATGCCGGTCCGTATGGTTATTAAAACTGGATTGGCATTATTGTTACAGAGCCTACAGATACGGTCTTTCTTCTTAAACTAACAATCCTTCAAAATGTTTACAAATAACAAGGTTGTTAGATCGTGTCCGGTACTCGCCTTTGCCTGGTGATCGGGTTGCTATTGGAAATTTACACCTCCATCTCAGTCATTAGAACCTTTCTGGATCCTTTCTCGACCTCACTGGTACTCTCACCGAAACAGACTGCTCTGGTCAACATCATGGTTAACGGGAAAATCCATATCACAGTCTCTTGGGGCAAGTCCATCTTACAGGAGGAGAAAGGAAGACATTTTGTAAAGGGGGTATAAGAAAATAGTTTGAGGGGGAGAGAACTCGTTACGATAATAAGTTCTCTCGTCTTGTTGTTCTTCTTGTTCTGCTGTCCTCTCAAAGGTGCTGTCTCTCAGTTTTCCAAACGAACATTCTGGTGATGCAATATTCCTTCCCAACCGGCGATCTTTCTGTAAGGAGCAAAAATCTGGCATTACCATTGGTCCAACTGAGGGGTGACATAGCATCTTTGAACCATGAAAACATGAGTGGGAAGATAGAGACAACAAAAAAAAACAAAAAAAACAAAAGAGATAGAGAACAATTCATGTGCATATATACATTACATAACTCGACAATAACCATCAATAAGAAAAGAGAGATAAAACATTTTTTAAACATTGTCAACATTAAGAAAACATTGTTCAGCATTAGGAAAACATTGTCAGACTTATTAGGCTGTCATATCTATGTGTCTAATGGTTTCCTTGAGCAGTCCCTCCCCACCAGCACCTCCATATTCCACTGTCTGTATCTGGCCAGAAATACATTGTGGCGGATAGGTCATGCTGGGGTTTGGTAGACTTCTGCAAGGACCAAGTGGATATGCAATGTGTGAATTCTTACCAATAATCGTCAGAGATGGGGATAGAGAGAGAGAGAAAAAACATTTTTCTTCACAAATACATTTACAACGTTTCACCTGGTCATTCCTGTGTCTTCAGTGAATGACCTCCCAATTTATTAACCGTTACCTCAGGCTTACCATCAGTCCCAACGATCACCTTTCCTGCCTATGTGATCCCTAATTATAATTGTGTGTGTTATAATTTTGCTCATTTCTTGGTCTAGGGGGTCTAACTTTATGTGGGTTATTACAGTTGTTGGCATAATGCCCTTCTCTTCTACAATTGTAACAAATCCTTGGCTTTCTCCATGTGCTAGGGGCCTGGGGTTCCGGTCGACTTGATGCATTCTCTAGTGCTTGGATGTTTAGTGTCATCAACCGCTCTCCCTGCGCTTCCCTGGTTCTTTTGATATTTCGGTCATGCTCGATAGCGGACTCTCTTAATGCTGCAACCGAGATACCTCTCCAATGAGGTATTGAGGTTTGTACCCTAATTTTTAGTGTGTCTTTCAAGTTGCTCGCTAATACGGACACAGCTACCTCTCTGTGGTGTATATTAGTTTCAATGTCATCTATACCAGTGTACCTAGCCATATCCTGCAGAGCCCGGTGAAAATACTCTTCTGCGGATTCACCTTCTTTTTGTCTTATTGTATAGATTTTATTCCACTTTGCTACTGTAGGAAAATATTCTTTCAACTGTAGATTGATTCTTTTTACATTATCTTGGTTATACTCGTTTGTTAGTGGCACTTCCTCATCTAGCTTACAATCAGCGATAAATTTCAATGAATCAACATCGGGGGGTAAACATGCCCTCAAAACTGTCCTCCAATCTTTGTTATTCGGCTCTGCAGTATGTCCTAGCACTCTAATGTATCTTTGACAAGCAACTAAGTCTTTCCTGGGATCAGGAAATTCAGACAGAATTGTTCTTAATTCTGTTCGGGAAAAAGGGCAGTACATGGCGATGTTCCTGACAGGAGTGATTCCTGAAGAGTCAGTTTCCCCATTTGGTACTGCAATTACCCTAACAGGATTAAGTCCAGTAATGTCATTCTGAATTGATTCTATTATATAAGGTACATTTGTTTGTGCGTGATGTATAATACCATACATACCTGTGGACACGACCTCACCTGACCCTCCATTAGGGGGTTTGATTACAGTTTTTACCGATTGGGTCGCGTCCACCTGGATGTCTTGTGTGATGGCTTCTGGAGGAGGTGCCGACATCGTTCTGGGTTCACTTTCTTGTTGGTGTTCCTGAGGAAAGTTTTACATGGGGTGCGACTTGCATGGGTTAATAGTTGTACATTCAACAGCATTACAATTAGCATTGTTACATTTATCACATTTATTCTTATTATCTGTACTACTGTTGCTAAGAGCATTTTTATTGTTTACCCTTGTGCTTCTCTCCGCAACCACAATCCCCTTCATTGCCATCTCTCCCCTCTCAAGATGAAAGTTAGGTAAGTAAGTTACATTTCTTTGCATTTCACTCTCCTGTTGCCATATCTGTAAACAATCATAATGCTTGATTCGTCTCTTTGCTGATTTGATGAGACATATCCTTCGCCTTAAATTACGCAACACCTCTGAGTCAAAACTACCTATCCCGGGAAATGGTGCCTTATCCCCCGCAGTCATTCGTGTCCATTCATCACAAAAGGTCTCAGAGTGGGGACCATATTTCCCCCACATTACTAACCGAGCAGACCCTCGGGGTCTGCAAGCCTCTGGAGTCTGAATCCTGACCTCCGACCGTCTCTGTATTGTGCACTTGGCTGCCATTGTGGACCTTTTTTTTAACACAGAAAAACTTCCTAAAATGCACCAAACACAGAACTTCGTTGGAAATCCTTAAAGCTCTTCCACTGAACTTCTTCTGCTCCGGGTATCTCCGTTCCGCCTTCTAGCAGACACGTGTAGCCGTTGCAGGCCCTATCTCTAGAGATTTTCCTGAGAAAATTCCCTTCCTTTTTCTTTACACAAATCACGCTTGCATGTGCTCCCTACAACACGTATGAGGGCAAGATTTACGCATGGATATACGACCTCATATCACGTTGCGTTATTGGTCACACATACAACCGTGCGGTCCAATCGTACCACTTATAGACACTTGTTGCCCATAAATGGTAGGATCATTGGAGTCTCCCTACTGTGCTCCAAAACAGCCAGAGCGTAATACAACGAAAACTTTATCACACTCTGTTGCACGTTTTCACTCAGATCGTGCTCATCACGTTCCACATAGATCACAAAGTTCACAAAGCGGGATTATCACATAGATCACAAAGTCCACAAAGCGGGATTCAATACACTCATACCGTTTTCAACCCAATATCATTCTTATAGTTTTCTGATCAGAAAAAATCATTTCCCGTAGTCTGATAGCTCTCCCCAGAGGTATTACAGTAAAGTAAGGTATTTAAACTAAGTTTTGGAAAGCTGAAATCAATTTGTGCTATTTATCGCCTTGCGTTATTTACCGCGTTGCGCTACTTATCGCTTTGCGTTAAAAATCAACTTGTGGTTTGAGTTACGTGGGCGTACACAGACGCTCCGTCGCGTAATATACGCTGCGTGCGTCTGCCTCTGGATTGCGTACGCAAGTCTTTGTTAGAGACACGTGTACGCAAAGCAAAGATCCACCGTAACACAATTTATACTTTTATCAATGTAGAGGATCCTTTATCATCTACCGCGCACCACACTGACAAGCTGTGTGTTTGTCTATATTTTAACTATGTTACCTTTACTCAACTTATTGAAATAGCGACAAATCTCTCTCAGCACATTTTATCAACTATAAAAGGCAAGTAGGAGAGTGATATACGAAAATACACAAATGAAAAAGAAATGCAGATATATATGTGCGTGCGTGTGTACGCAAGACAGAAGAGAAATAAACAGTTTTAAAAGACACAAGCGTTTTGTTCTTACTTCCGGTTCCCGGATTCCTTCAGCACTCGTTATCTAAGCGAAGCAGACGCTTATCCCGTCAGCACTACGAGACAACCTCCCGCCCTTTGCTGAGGGATAATGTCTGCTGATCTACCTAGTGCAGATATGTGAAGGACAGGACGAGTCCCCAATTGACAATGCTAAATTCCTTTGTCGTATAAACAACCCTTTATGAAGTCTAAGAACACTGTACGCTGCTTACTTAAGAAGTACCGTAAGGGTACGCTATTTGCGTAACGATCGCTCAGCCGTAGGCGAGACGCTCAAGCGTCACGTTCGCTCACGGCCCAGTGATCACAGGACAACACGTTATTGGTTATGACTAGAGTAATGATTCGCTATGGCGTAGCGGACGCTCGAGACCACGAGGAGATCACCAGCGGCGCAGACGCTCACAACGCTATACCTTTATGTCTAAACCTTATACCAATGAAATGCACAGAATACCTTAATGTGAGTACAGGGTGTAAGTGCAACCTTGTGTAACCTGACTAACAACAAAGCTGCTTGAGCATCACCGACGCTCAAGTGAACACTTAACACTATAGAAAATACACAGATACTGGTTTAGGGTCCAAAGCCTATTAACTGTATTATATCTAATATACTTGTAAAAGGGGATAACAGTACAAATGATACACTACAATATAACAGAGACTTCCTAACCAAAATACAATACTATCTAATACAATACAATACTAGTCTAGGGGAGATGTGAGAGAAAAGAGAAAGGAGAGAGAGAGAGAGAGAGAGAGAGAGATTGGCTCACAGTAAGACAATATGATTACGGAGAGAAACTTACGCACAAGGGTAAACGATCGCATGCGCCTGGACATCCAACACCCGATTCTCAACAATGAGAACCGTTGAAGAGTGAGAGCTGGATGTGGTCGGCCTGCCTATTTATGCCCCACACACAATGCAATCTTACAGTCCCTACAATCCCATTGTCCATTGGACGTCGGAATTCGGCCCTGCATCATAACAAAAGGTCATAGGTTGATTCATACAGGTGGGCTGTGACGATTTCAAACAGCTCAGGTGGGTGGGGAACTAGGTTTCCCGCCGCATACCTGAGTATGAGTAAATAGTAGAAATGGACATAAACTTCTTATGTCCATAACTATTCGCACGAGCGATTAATACGCTCCAAACCAACACCGGAATATTGCTATTTAAATACTCTTCCGATGGGTACCAAACACTACTGCATGACTCCTGTTAGACCCTTCCTACGATACAAAGAGGGATTCCTCAGCTCAGGGACATTCTATATTAACCAAACTTTCAGAATCTATCAAAGGGACCATGATCTACAAACTACATTAATTATGAAAATATGTAACGAATGAGTCGCACGCTACGACTACATAAACTCTACCGTAAATACGCATACCGTGCGCCCGCGGGTGCACGCTATTGCGGGTATGCGCCTTCACGGGAGAGCGTACGCATGCGCAGCACGGACCAGTGTGCGGTGCAAATATGGCAACGTGCATAGAGACATTTTTCTGACTTTGACAATAGATAGATAGATGGATGTGGCGTGTCGGAGAAGAGGGGCAGACATGATAGAGATTCAGGAGACTCATAAGCCTCTGAATTGATAACATGGGCTATCATATAATAATGATATGCTGGACTCATAGCTACAAGTCATAGTCTTTGCCTATGTACAGATTGTCACAATTTTTGGGCATGATTTCTTTTTTTTTGTCTTTGCAGGTTTATCATTCTCTTAAATAACTGACAGTCCATACAATAAACTTGATATTGTGGATTTGCGCAAATGACACAGAAATATAGGGTGAGAATAAAGAAACAGTTGCGAGTTGGCTGGATGTATCTATTCTTAACGCATATCAATTTTAAGTTAAACAAAAGTGTCACTAAAAACAAATGACAAATGAAACGAAGATCAGAAGTTTGTAAAGGACAGTGGTATAGCAGGATTGGCCTCTATGGGCCACAGCTAACGTTAAAATTGGAGGGACTTCCAAATACACTATATAAAAGGTGTTGAATAACATTAGGAAGTTGTGACCGAAAAGTAAAACAATTTAATAGCTAAGAGTTAATTAGAAATATTAGAGATGTGTGGGTTCGGATTTAACCGGATTTACCTGGAACTCAAAACGGTGTCTTACTAGCTCTCCGATGTCACGTGTTTTGGACAGTCGATCAGAAAATTCCAGATAAATCCGAACTCACACTGATTTTGGAATTAAGAATCAAATAAATTCGAACCTGCATATCTCTAATAAATATGAACAAACAAGATAGACAATATAAACGTAAATATGAAAAACAAAACGATAAAAAATTAAGCTGCAATTGTAAAAAATTAGCAGCAGCTCAGATAACCATATGCAAATTCATGTGGCAAGTTAATAGCCTGGGATTTTAAAAACTGGCTTTGAGTTATAACCTAAATTTATGTAATAATTAGAGATGAGCGGGTTCGGTTTCTCTGAATCCGAACCCGCACGAACTTCATGTTTTTTTTCACGGGTCCGAGCGACTCGGATCTTCCCGCCTTGCTCGGTTAACCCGAGCGCGCCCGAACGTCATCATGACGCTGTCGGATTCTCGCGAGACTCGGATTCTATATAAGGAGCCGTGCGTCGCCGCCATTTTCACACGTGCATTGAGATTGATAGGGAGAGGACGTGGCTGGCGTCCTCTCCATTTAGATTAGGAGAGAGAGAGAGAGAGATTGACCTGAGGCTGATACTGTAGAAGAGAGTGCAGAGTTTAGTGACTGACCACAGTGACCACCAGCAGTGCAGTTGTTTTATTTAATATATCCGTTCTCTTCCTGAAAAAAACGGTACACACAGTGACTCAGTCACATACCATATCTGTGTGCACTGCTCAGCCCAGTGTGCTGCATGCCTGCATCATCTATGTATATATTATATATCTGACTGTGCTCAGCTCACACAGCTTATAATTGTGGGGGAGACTGGGGAGCACTGCAGTGCCAGTTATAGGTTATAGCAGGAGCCCGGAGTACAAGACAGTCACATACCATATCTGTGTGCACTGCTCAGCCCAGTGTGCTGCATCATCTATGTATATATTATATATCTGACTGTGCTCAGCTCACACAGCTTATAATTGTGGGGGAGACTGGGGAGTACTGCAGTGCCAGTTATAGGTTATAGCAGGAGCCAGGAGTACATATTATATTAAAATTAAACAGTGCACACTTTTGCTGCAGGAGTGCCACTGCCAGTGTGACTGACCAGTGACCTGACCACACTGACCACCAGTATAGTTAGTAGTATACTATATTGTGATTGCCTGAAAAAGTTAAACAGTAAACACTCGTCGTGTGACTTCACTTGTGTGGTGTTTTTTTTTTTATTCTATAAAAAACTCATTCTGCTGACAGACAGTGTCCAGCAGGTCCGTCATTATATAATATATATACCTGTCCGGCTGCAGTAGTGATATATATATATTTTTTATATCATTATTTATCATCCAGTCGCAGCAGACACAGTACGGTAGTTCACGGCTGTGGCTACCTCTGTGTCGGCACTCGGCAGTCCATCCATAATTGTATACCACCTACCCGTGGTTTTTTTTTCTTTCTTCTTTATACATACATACTACTACATCTCTTTATCAACCAGTCTATATTAGCAGCAGACACAGTACAGTACGGTAGTTCACGGCTGTGGCTACCTCTGTGTCGGCACTCGGCAGTCCGTCCATAATTGTATACCACCTAACCGTGGTTTTTTTTTCTTTCTTCTTTATACATACATACTACGACATCTCTTTATCAACCAGTCTATATTAGCAGCAGACACAGTACAGTACGGTAGTTCACGGCTGTGGCTACCTCTGTGTCGGCACTCGGCAGTCCGTCCATAATTGTATACCACCTAACCGTGGTTTTTTTTTCTTTCTTCTTCATACATACATACTACGACATCTCTTTATCAACCAGTCTATATTAGCAGCAGACACAGTACAGTACGGTAGTTCACGGCTGTGGCTACCTCTGTGTCGGCACTCGGCAGTCCGTCCATAATTGTATACCACCTAACCGTGGTTTTTTTTTCTTTCTTCTTCATACATACATACTACGACATCTCTTTATCAACCAGTCTATATTAGCAGCAGACACAGTACAGTACGGTAGTTCACGGCTGTGGCTACCTCTGTGTCGGCACTCGGCAGTCCGTCCATAATTGTATACCACCTACCCGTGGTTTTTTTTTCTTTCTTCTTTATACATACATACTACTACATCTCTTTATCAACCAGTCTATATTAGCAGCAGACACAGTACAGTACGGTAGTTCACGGCTGTGGCTACCTCTGTGTCGGCACTCGGCAGTCCGTCCATAATTGTATACCACCTACCCGTGGTTTTTTTTTCTTTCTTCTTCATACATACATACTACGACATCTCTTTATCAACCAGTCTATATTAGCAGCAGACACAGTACAGTACGGTAGTTCACGGCTGTGGCTACCTCTGTGTCGGCACTCGGCAGTCCGTCCATAATTGTATACCACCTAACCGTGGTTTTTTTTTATTTCTTCTTCATACATACATACTACGACATCTCTTTATCAACCAGTCTATATTAGCAGCAGACACAGTACGGTAGTTCACGGCTGTAGCTACCTCTGTGTCGGCACTCGGCAGTCCGTCCATAATTGTATACTAGTATCCATCCATCTCCATTGTTTACCTGAGGTGCCTTTTAGTTGTGCCTATTAAAATATGGAGAACAAAAATGTTGAGGTTCCAAAATTAGGGAAAGATCAAGATCCACTTCCACCTCGTGCTGAAGCTGCTGCCACTAGTCATGGCCGAGACGATGAAATGCCAGCAACGTCGTCTGCCAAGGCCGATGCCCAATTTCATAGTACAGAGCATGTCAAATCCAAAACACCAAATATCAGTAAAAAAAGGACTCCAAAACCTAAAATAAAATTGTCGGAGGAGAAGCGTAAACTTGCCAATATGCCATTTACCACACGGAGTGGCAAGGAACGGCTGAGGCCCTGGCCTATGTTCATGGCTAGTGGTTCAGCTTCACATGAGGATGGAGGCACTCAGCCTCTCGCTAGAAAAATGAAAAGACTCAAGCTGGCAAAAGCAGTAGCACCGCAAAGAACTGTGCGTTCTTCGAAATCCCAAATCCACAAGGAGAGTCCAATTGTGTCGGTTGCGATGCCTGACCTTCCCAACACTGGACGTGAAGAGCATGCGCCTTCCACCATTTGCACGCCCCCTGCAAGTGCTGTAAGGAGCACCCGCAGTCCAGTTCCTGATAGTCAGATTGAAGATGTCAGTGTTGAAGTACACCAGGATGAGGAGGATATGGATGTTGCTGGTGCTGGGGAGGAAATTGACCAGGAGGATTCTGATGGTGAGGTGGTTTGTTTAAGTCAGGCACCCGGGGAGACACCTGTTGTCCGTGGGAGGAATATGGCCGTTGACATGCCTGGTGAAAATACCAAAAAAATCAGCTCTTCGGTGTGGAACTATTTCAACAGAAATGCGGACAACAGGTGTCAAGCCGTGTGTTCCCTTTGTCAAGCTGTAATAAGTAGGGGTAAGGAGGTTAACCACCTCGGAACATCCTCCCTTATACGTCACCTGCAGCGCATTCATAATAAGTCAGTGACAAGTTCAAAAACTTTGGGTGACAGCGGAAGCAGTCCACTGACCAGTAAATCCCTTCCTCTTGTAACCAAGCTCACGCAAACCACCCCACCAACTCCCTCAGTGTCAATTTCCTCCTTCCCCAGGAATGCCAATAGTCCTGCAGGCAATGTCACTGGCAATTCTGACGAGTCCTCTCCTGCCTGGGATTCCTCCGATGCATCCTTGCGTGTAACGCCTACTGCTGCTGGCGCTGCTGTTGTTGCTGCTGGGAGTCGATGGTCATCCCAGAGGGGAAGTCGTAAGCCCACTTGTACTACTTCCAGTAAGCAATTGACTGTTCAACAGTCCTTTGCGAGGAAGATGAAATATCACAGCAGTCATCCTGCTGCAAAGCGGATAACTGAGGCCTTGACAACTATGTTGGTGTTAGACGTGCGTCCGGTATCCGCCGTTAGTTCACAGGGAACTAGACAATTTATTGAGGCAGTGTGCCCCCGTTACCAAATACCATCTAGGTTCCACTTCTCTAGGCAGGCGATACCGAGAATGTACACGGACGTCAGAAAAAGACTCACCAGTGTCCTAAAAAATGCAGTTGTACCCAATGTCCACTTAACCACGGACATGTGGACAAGTGGAGCAGGGCAGGGTCAGGACTATATGACTGTGACAGCCCACTGGGTAGATGTATGGACTCCCGCCGCAAGAACAGCAGCGGCGGCACCAGTAGCAGCATCTCGCAAACGCCAACTCTTTCCTAGGCAGGCTACGCTTTGTATCACCGGTTTCCAGAATACGCACACAGCTGAAAACCTCTTACGGCAACTGAGGAAGATCATCGCGGAATGGCTTACCCCAATTGGACTCTCCTGTGGATTTGTGGCATCGGACAACGCCAGCAATATTGTGTGTGCATTAAATATGGGCAAATTCCAGCACGTCCCATGTTTTGCACATACCTTGAATTTGGTGGTGCAGAATTATTTAAAAAACGACAGGGGCGTGCAAGAGATGCTGTCGGTGGCCAGAAAAATTGCGGGACACTTTCGGCGTACAGGCACCACGTACAGAAGACTGGAGCACCACCAAAAACTACTGAACCTGCCCTGCCATCATCTGAAGCAAGAAGTGGTAACGAGGTGGAATTCAACCCTCTATATGCTTCAGAGGTTGGAGGAGCAGCAAAAGGCCATTCAAGCCTATACAATTGAGCACGATATAGGAGGTGGAATGCACCTGTCTCAAGCGCAGTGGAGAATGATTTCAACGTTGTGCAAGGTTCTGATGCCCTTTGAACTTGCCACACGTGAAGTCAGTTCAGACACTGCCAGCCTGAGTCAGGTCATTCCCCTCATCAGGCTTTTGCAGAAGAAGCTGGAGACATTGAAGGAGGAGCTAACACGGAGCGATTCCGCTAGGCATGTGGGACTTGTGGATGGAGCCCTTAATTCGCTTAACAAGGATTCACGGGTGGTCAATCTGTTGAAATCAGAGCACTACATTTTGGCCACCGTGCTCGATCCTAGATTTAAAGCCTACCTTGGATCTCTCTTTCCGGCAGACACAAGTCTGCTGGGGTTGAAAGACCTGCTGGTGAGAAAATTGTCAAGTCAAGCGGAACGCGACCTGTCAACATCTCCTCCTTCACATTCTCCCGCAACTGGGGGTGCGAGGAAAAGGCTCAGAATTCCGAGCCCATCCGCTGGCGGTGATGCAGGGCAGTCTGGAGCGACTGCTGATGCTGACATCTGGTCCGGACTGAAGGACCTGACAACGATTACGGACATGTCGTCTACTGTCACTGCATATGATTCTCTCACCATTGAAAGAATGGTGGAGGATTATATGAGTGACCGCATCCAAGTAGGCACGTCACACAGTCCATACTTATACTGGCAGGAAAAAGAGGCAATTTGGAGGCCATTGCACAAACTGGCTTTATTCTACCTAAGTTGCCCTCCCACAAGTGTGTACTCCGAAAGAGTGTTTAGTGCCGCCGCTCACCTTGTCAGCAATCGGCGTACGAGGTTACATCCAGAAAATGTGGAGAAGATGATGTTCATTAAAATGAATTATAATCAATTCCTCCGCGGAGACATTGACCAGCAGCAATTGCCTCCACAAAGTACACAGGGAGCTGAGATGGTGGATTCCAGTGGGGACGAATTGATAATCTGTGAGGAGGGGGATGTACACGGTGATATATCGGAGGGTGATGATGAGGTGGACATCTTGCCTCTGTAGAGCCAGTTTGTGCAAGGAGAGATGAATTGCTTTTTTTTGGGGGGGGGGTCCAAACCAACCCGTCATATCAGTCACAGTCGTGTGGCAGACCCTGTCACTGAAATGATGGGTTGGTTAAAGTGTGCATGTCCTGTTTTGTTTATACAACATAAGGGTGGGTGGGAGGGCCCAAGGACAATTCCATCTTGCACCTCTTTTTTCTTTTATTTTTCTTTGCGTCATGTGCTGTTTGGGGAGGGTTTTTTGGAAGGGACATCCTGCGTGACACTGCAGTGCCACTCCTAAATGGGCCCGGTGTTTGTGTCGGCCACTAGGGTCGCTAATCTTACTCACACAGTCAGCTACCTCATTGCGCCTCTTTTTTTCTTTGCGTCATGTGCTGATTGGGGAGGGTTTTTTGGAAGGGACATCCTGCGTGACACTGCAGTGCCACTCCTAAATGGGCCCGGTGTTTGTGTCGGCCACTAGGGTCGCTAATCTTACTCACACAGTCAGCTACCTCATTGCGCCTCTTTTTTTCTTTGCGTCATGTGCTGATTGGGGAGGTTTTTTTGGAAGGGACATCCTGCGTGACACTGCAGTGCCACTCCTAAATGGGCCCGGTGTTTGTGTCGGCCACTAGGGTCGCTAATCTTACTCACACAGTCAGCTACCTCATTGCGCCTCTTTTTTTCTTTGCGTCATGTGCTGATTGGGGAGGGTTTTTTGGAAGGGACATCCTGCGTGACACTGCAGTGCCACTCCTAAATGGGCCCGGTGTTTGTGTCGGCCACTAGGGTCGCTAATCTTACTCACACAGTCAGCTACCTCATTGCGCCTCTTTTTTTCTTTGCGTCATGTGCTGATTGGGGAGGGTTTTTTGGAAGGGACATCCTGCGTGACACTGCAGTGCCACTCCTAAATGGGCCCGGTGTTTGTGTCGGCCACTAGGGTCGCTAATCTTACTCACACAGTCAGCTACCTCATTGCGCCTCTTTTTTTCTTTGCGTCATGTGCTGATTGGGGAGGGTTTTTTGGAAGGGACATCCTGCGTGACACTGCAGTGCCACTCCTAAATGGGCCCGATGTTTGTGTCGGCCACTAGGGTCGCTAATCTTACTCACACAGTCAGCTACCTCATTGCGCCTCTTTTTTTCTTTGCGTCATGTGCTGATTGGGGAGGGTTTTTTGGAAGGGACATCCTGCGTGACACTGCAGTGCCACTCCTAAATGGGCCCGGTGTTTGTGTCGGCCACTAGGGTCGCTAATCTTACTCACACAGTCAGCTACCTCATTGCGCCTCTTTTTTTCTTTGCGTCATGTGCTGATTGGGGAGGGTTTTTTGGAAGGGACATCCTGCGTGACACTGCAGTGCCACTCCTAAATGGGCCCGGTGTTTGTGTCGGCCACTAGGGTCGCTAATCTTACTCACACAGTCAGCTACCTCATTGCGCCTCTTTTTTTCTTTGCGTCATGTGCTGATTGGGGAGGGTTTTTTGGAAGGGACATCCTGCGTGACACTGCAGTGCCACTCCTAAATGGGCCCGGTGTTTGTGTCGGCCACTAGGGTCGCTAATCTTACTCACACAGTCAGCTACCTCATTGCGCCTCTTTTTTTCTTTGCGTCATGTGCTGATTGGGGAGGGCTTTTTGGAAGGGACATCCTGCGTGACACTGCAGTGCCACTCCTAAATGGGCCCGGTGTTTGTGTCGGCCACTAGGGTCGCTTATCTTACTCACACAGTCAGCTACCTCATTGCGCCTCTTTTTTTCTTTGCGTCATGTGCTGATTGGGGAGGGTTTTTTGGAAGGGACATCCTGCGTGACACTGCAGTGCCACTCCTAGATGGGCCAGGTGTTTGTGTCGGCCACTAGTGTCGCTTAGCTTAGTCATCCAGCGACCTTGGTGCAAATTTTAGGACTAAAAATAATATTGTGAGGTGTGAGGTATTCAGAATAGACTGAAAATGAGTGGAAATTATGGTTTTTGAGGTTAATAATAATATGGGATCAAAATGACCCCCAAATTCTATGATTTAAGCTGTTTTTTAGTGTTTTTTTAAAAAAACACCCGAATCCAAAACACACCCGAATCCGACAAAAAAAATTCGGTGAGGTTTTGCCAAAACGCGTTCGAACCCAAAACACGGCCGCGGAACCGAACCCAAAACCAAAACACAAAACCCGAAAAATTTCAGGCGCTCATCTCTAGTAATAATGTATATCATGCTTGCATATATGTACATTTAATTCTTGCAGTTGCTTTAAATTTGACTTCCTTATATTATTCAACACTTTATGGTCACTGTACCTATAAATCTCTTGTATTATTATTCAATGGTTAATTTTGAGAGAGTAGCATACTGAAGCTCCTCAGGTGTCTGGCTGCACTTGTAACCTGTTACCAATACCTCAATTCTACATTGTTCCATTTATGTGGGTCTTGCATATACTGTATACCCTTGTCTCATACCATAGAGTAGATCTAAAGCAGCAGTTCCCAACTCCAGTCCTCAATAGAGATGGAGTGGATCTGTTCCAGATCTACTATACCCGAACTTCCCGAACCAAGCCAGGATCCGAGTTCGGCTCAGGTTTTCCCACCTGACTCAGACCCCAAAACAAGAAAAAAAGAAATTCCACAACTGTCTAATTCTCGTGAGTATTGGAATCTATATAAGGCCCCCGGTGATCGCGCCTTTTCACTCCAGCTGTGGAGCTTGTAGTGAGCGGACGTGTCCATGCTGTCTCCATCCAAGGGTGCTGTGTTGTCCACCCAGGGGTGCTGCAGTGTTGTCCATCAAGGGGCTGGGGCTGCTTTGTCCTCCAGGGATGCTCTATCTGGCTGTGTCTATGAAAGGGTGCTGTGTAGTCCATCCAGAGGTGCTCTGTCAAAGTGTAAAAATAAATAAAAGCTAAAAAATATAATTAAAAAATATATATTTATATTTATCTTTGTGCTATACCCCAGACCTAAGCTATTATTTTTCTGTGACACTGCTGGTCAGACCGCAGTGTATAATCATACACATATTGTGACACTGTAGGTGGTACCCCAACTGTAGGTGCTTCGTCCCCAAGGGTGCTTTGTTGTACATAAAGGAGTGCTGTGGTCGACAAGGGACTGCTGTGTCCATCCAGGGATGCTCTGTCAATCTAGGGGTGCTCTGCCACCGTTTAAAAAAAAATCTATATATAATTTTAAAAAATCTATATATATATAAATGCGAAAGCCCTCACTGACTGACTGACTCATCACTAATTCTCTTACTTCCCGATATGTTAGGAAGCTGAAATACAAAATAGGTATTCTTCAGGTGGGAAACAGGAAAACTTCATAATTATAATTTTAATAAACCTCCCCTAAGGGGATGAAAAGAGGGTTGACCTAATTACTTCATTACCAATGCATGGGTTGCGTTATGTAAATGGTAACACCCAAACGGACAATTGGATCAAAATTTGGATTGCACAACCAGTGTGTAGAATTTTTATTAACTATAAAAATGGTCCTGTTACTTTTTACCACATCTCTCACTCACTGACTGACTGACTGACTCATCACTAAGGGGGACATTTACTAAGCAGTGATAAGAGCGGAGAAGTGAGCCAGTGGAGAAGTTGCACTGAAGTGACATCTATAATTTGCATACTATAAAATGATACAGAGCTGCTGATTGGTTGATGGGGCAACTCCACTGGCTCACTTCTCCGCTCTTATCACTGCTTAGTAAATGTCCCCCTTATTCTCTTACTTCCTGATATGTTAGGAAGCTGAACTTCAACATATGCATTCTTCAGGTGGGAAATAGTAAAACTATGTAATTGGAATTTTAATAAACCTCCCCTAAAGGAATTAACAGGGGGTTTACATAATGAGGTCATTACCGATGTGTGGCTTGCGTTGCGTGATCAATAACGCCCAAAGAGACAATTGTATGAAATTTGGATTGCGCCTCCAGTGGGTAGAATTTCATAAACTACAAAAATGGTCCTGTCATTTTTTACCGTATCTGCTACGGGTGCACCTCTGGTAACGCCAGGAACCATGGATTAATATTTACTTACATTAAGACGTATCACATTTACATCTCTATAGATTTACCAAATTTTTAACACTTATTTATATTTACAACCTTGAAAATCAAAAACTCCTGTGCGAAAACGGGTAGAACAGCTTGCGTATGTGTATGTATATATATAACAGAAGAAATCCTCCACGGCACTCAGTAAATAACACGCAAAGAGGCAGAAATACAGCAACGTTTCGAAGGATTTATTCCCTCATGAGGGACGATGAGAGAATAAATCCTTCGAAACGCTGCTGTATTTCTGCCTCTTTGCGTGTTATTTACTGAGTGCCGTGGAGGATTTCTTCTGTTATATTGGTGTACTGCCTGTGCACCTACCGCTGGCACCAGAACTTTCAATTTTGTCTACAACAGGTGTGCTGTCCGTTTCTACGAATATGTATATATATATATATATATCTGTGTGTATATATATATATATATATATATATATATACATGTTGAGCATCCCACATCCAAATATTCCGAAATCCGGAATATTCTGAAGCACGGAATTTTTTGAGTGAGAGTGAGATAGTGAAACCTTTGTTTTCTGATGGCTCAATGTACACAAAATTTGTTTAATACACAAAGTTATTAAAAATATTGTATTAAATGACCTTCAGGCTGTGTGTATAAGGTTTATATGAAACATAAATGAATTGTGTGAATGTATACAAACTTTGTTTAATGCACAAAGTTATTAAAAATATTGGCTAGAATTACCTTCCGGCTGTGTGTATAAGGTGTATATGAAACATAAATGCATTCTGTGCTCAGACTTAGGTCCCATCGCCATAATATCTCATTATGGCATGAAATTATTCCAAAACACAGAAAAATCTGATATCCAAAATACTTCTGGTCCCAAGCATTTTGGATAAGGGATACTCAACCTGTATATATACAGTATATATATATATATATATATACACTGCTCAAAAAAATAAAGGGAACACTAAAGTAACACATCCTAGATCTGAATGAATGAAATATTCTTATTAAATACTTTGTTCTCTACATAGTTGAATGTGCTGACAACAAAATCACACAAAAATTATCAATGGAAATCAAATTTATTAACCCATGGAGGTCTGGATTTGGAGTCACACTCAAAATTAAAGTTGAAAAACACACTACAGGCTAATCCAACTTTGATGTAATGTCCTTAAAACAAGTCAAAATGAGGCTCAGTAGTGTGTGTGGCCTCCATGTGCCTGTATGACCTCCCTACAATGCCTGGGCATGCTCCTGATGAGGTGGCGGATGGTCTCCTGAGGGATCTTCTCCCAGACCTGGACTAAAGCATCCGCCAACTCCTGGACAGTCTGTGGTGCAACGTGGCGTTGGTGGATGGAGTGAGACATGATGTCCCAGATGTGCTCAATTGGATTCAGGTCTGGGGAACGGGTGGGCCAGTCCATAGCATCAATGCCTTTGTCTTGCAGGAACTGCTGACACACTCCAGCCACATGAGGTCTAGCATTGTCTTGCATTAGGAGGAACCCAGGGCCAACTGCACCAGCATATGGTCTCACAAGGGGTCTGAGGATCTCATCTCTGTACCTAATGGCAGTCAGGCTACCTCTGACGAGCACATGGGGGGCTGTGCGGCCCCCCAAAGAGATGCCACCCCACACCATTACTGACCCACTGCCAAACCGGTCATGCTGGAGGATGTTGCAGGGAGCAGAATGTTCTCCTTGGCGTCTCCAGACTCTGTCATGTCTGTCACATGTGCTCAGTGAGAACCTGCTTTCATCTGTGAAGAGCACAGGGCGCCAGTGGCGAATTTGCCAATCTTGGTGTTCTCTGGCAAATGCCAAACGTCCTGCACGGTGTTGGGCTGTAAGCACAACCCGCACCTGTGGACGTCGGGCCCTCATACCACCCTCATGGAGTCTGTTTCTGATCGTTTGAGTAGACACATGCACATTTGTGGCTTGCTGGAGGTCATTTTGCAGGGCTCTGGCAGTGCTCCTCATATTCCTCCTTGCACAAAGGCAGAGGTAGCGGTCCTGCTGCTGGGTTGTTGCCCTCCTACGGCCTCCTCCACGTCTCCTGATGTACTGGCCTGTCTCCTGGTAGCACCTCCATGCTCTGGACACTACGCTGACAGACACAGCAAGCCTTCTTGCCACAGCTCGCATTAATGTGCCATCCTGGATGAGCTGCACTACCTGAACCACTTGTGTGGGTTGTAGACTCCGTCTCATGCTACCACTAGAGTGAAAGCACCGCCAGCTTTCAAAAGTGACCAAAACATCAGCCAGAAAGCATAGGAGCTGAGAAGTGGTCTGTGGTCACAACCTGCAGAACAACTCCTTTATTGGGGGTGTCTTGCTAATTGCCTATAATTTCCACCTGTTGTCTATTGCATTTGCACAACAGCATGTGAAATTGATTGTCAATCAGTGTTACTTCCTAAGTGGACAGTTTGATTTCACAGAAGTGTGATTGACTTGGAGTTACATTGTGTTGTTTAAGTGTTCCCTTTATTTTTTTGAGCAGTGTATATATATATATATATATATATATATATATATATATACATACACACACATATATTTGTTTTTGTGCTATACCCTAGTGTACTATACTATTATTTTTCTGTGACACTGCCAGTCGAACCGCAGTGTATAATTATTAATTATACATGTATTGGTACACTGTAGGTGGTACCCCAACTGCAGGTGGTCCATCGGTGCTCTGTCAATTTAGGGGTGCTCTGCCCCAGTGTAACGAAACTAAAAGCTAAAAAATTTAAGTGAAAAAAAAATTGTATTATACCCTAATGAATTATACTAATTATTTTTTTCTGTGACACTGCCAGTTACACCGCAGTATATCATACATGTATTGTGACACTGTAGGTGGTCTGTCCTCATTGGTGCTGTATTGTTGTCCATCAAGGGAATGATGTGTCCATCCAGGGGTGCTCTGTCAATCTGGGGGTGCTCTGACCCAGTGTAAACAAAATAAAAGCTAAAAAGTGCACCTAGCAACCAGTACAAAAACAATATATATATATATATATATATATATATATATTTTCTTTTTGTAAACTTGCACCTCGGCTCAAACTGCATGGATCACAGGGCTTACAGATGCATGTGAACATAGTGCACTTGAGTAAAGCGCACCAAACAACTAGTACAAAAACAATATATGTTTTCATTTTTCTATTTTTATGCTTGCAGCTAGGCTTGAACTGCGTGGATTAGGTCTTATAGATACTGTACATGGGAAAAAGCACACTTGAGTAAAGTACACCAACCAGCCAGTACAAAAACAATAGATACATTTTTTATTTTTCTATTTTTAAGCTTGCAGCTCCATATCAGACTGCGCAGATCACAGGGCTTATAGATTCACATGAATAAAGTGCACTTGAGTAAAGCACAGCCAATACAGCAGAGTACAGCGCAATACAGCAGCGTGCCCTTATATACACAGTCACTATACTGCCCAACTGCAATTAGTCTGGAGTCTCTGGATAGACACAGCCAGCCAAAACAGCAGAGTACCGCGCAGCGTGCCCCTAAACAGTCACTATACTGCAAAGCCACAACTAGTTTGGAGTCTCTGGATGGACAAAGCAGAGTTTAGCGCAGCGATCCCCTATATGCACTGTCATTATACTGCACTTCCACTTAGAAAAGTCTGGAGTCTCTGGAGTCTGGACACAGCACAGACTAAACAGCAGAGTATAGCACAGCATGCAGCGTGCCCTTATATACACTGTCACTTTACTGCACAGCCACTTAGTGAAGTCTGGAGTCTGGACAGGGGCGTAACTAGAACTCTGTGGGCCCCATAACAAAATCTTGACTCCCCCCCCCCCCCCCCCCTCCATTGGCACCGTGAGTTAAAAAAAAACACACAATTGTTCCAACATGAAAAAACCCTGCAGCATGTCATTAAATCATTTTGGGTGGGCGGGGACAGCATTCGGCAACGCAACCTATGACGTCACTCTGCCATTAGTAGGGTCACGTCTGGGCCACCTGAAAATGCTCAGTGCTGCCCGGATAACAGCTGAGCAGGGTGGGCAAGGTTCTTCTAATGCATCTGGAGCTGAAGTTTATGAAGGGCCTTAAGCCATGAAAAAAACAGTTTGCAGGGGGTAACTAAAATTGTGCTGGGCCATGGGGACAGTGTATCTGTGTGTGTCAGGCTAAAGGGCAGTGTGTGTTTGTGTGTGAGGTTATGGGGCCAGTGTTTACAAGGCTGTGGGGCAGCGTGTGTGTGAGGCTATGTGGAAGTGTGTGTGTGCGTGGCTATGGGGAAGCACGCGCGTCTGTGTGCAGCTATGGGGAAGCATGTGTGTGTGTGCAGCTATGGGGAAGTGTGTGCGTGTGAGGCTATGGGGCAGCATGTGTGTGTTAGTCTATGGGGCATCCTGTGTGTGTGTAGCTATGGGAAAGCGCGTGTTTGTGCGACTACTGGGAAGCGTGTATGTGTGAGGATATGGGCAGCGTGTGTGTGTGCAGCTATTGGGCAGCCTGTGTGTGTATAGCTATGGGAATCATGTGTGTGTGTGGCTATAGTGCAGTGTGCGTGTGTGTGTGTGTGTGTGTGTGTGTGTGTTTGTGTGTGTGTGAGGCTATGGGGGCAGTGTATGTATGTGCGGCCATGGGGCAGCGTATGTATGTGTGGCTATAGGGCAGCGTGTGAATGTGTGGCTATGTGAAAGCATGTGTGCGTGTGAGGCTATGGGGAAGGTGTGTGTGTGTGTGCGAGGCTATGGGACATTACACTGACCTGTGGGATGCATGGGGACTTCACCTCACAGGTGGGAAGATGACCTTCAGCCTCGACGTGGAATCTGAGTCTGGCAGGAACACCAGAGCCACAGCTCGGGTGGACTTGGGTTACCAATGTTCGGTGCAGTTGGGTTTCCAAGCAATCCATACCACTCATTTCTAAATAAAATACAGTATAGTGAAATCTACTCCTGTCATGTTCTGTTCCAAGTATAACCAGTTTCTACCATTTAATAATGGTATTCCAGCAGATATTCATGCTGTCTTCCATCGTGAAAGGCAAATAAGTACAGTAAACATGCTAGTACTATATTGCACAGAATTAATTTCACTGTGCTGATGTCACTATACTGTAGTTATATAATAGCAGATAATAGAAACCAAAAACTGGAACCACTTACATATGTGTCCTCATACACAAATGACGATAAATAACTCCATTTGGTATTCCATGAACTTTGCCACTTACCATTCTAAGGGTCCCACCAGAGACTTTTTCACAAATATGCGTCTTAGTTGCATCACAAATGCAACAAAAGTACATTGCAAGGCAACGCTGACTACTGTCGCTGGCATTACATGTACCTATTTATTGCTAATCGGGACAAAAACTGTGGTGTGGATGGGATGCTGTAACCTGCATCATATCTAACCCACACTGTATCCGACTCGCACTGTAACCCGCACTGTAACCTACAATGTATCCAACCCACACTGTAACTAGGGGTGTGCACCTGGCCATTTTTCGGTTTTGTGCTTTTGCTTTGGATCTGCATCGCCTTCGTGTTTTGGATATGTACTGGTTTTGCCAAAACCGCCCTTGCAGGTTTTTTTTTTTAAATCATAAAAACAGCTAAAATCACAGAATTTGGGGGTGTTTTGTTCCTACGGTATTATTAACCTTAATAACATTCATTTCCACTCATTTACAGTCTATTTTGAACACCTCACAGCTCACAATATTGTTTTCATCCAGTTTAGGCCAAAAGGTTGCACCGAGGTTAGTGATGAGCGGGTTCGGTTCCTCGGAATCCGAACCCCCCCGAACATCACCCATTTTACACGGGTCCGAGGCAGATTCGAATCTTCCCGCCTTCCTCGGTTAACCCGAGCGCGCCCGAACGTCATCATCCCGCTGTCGGATTCTCGCGAGATTCGGATTCTATATAAGCAGCCGCGCGTCGCCGCCATTTTCACTCGTGCATTGGAAATGTTAGGGAGAGGACGTGGCTGGCATCCTCTCCGTTTATTAATGTTCATGCAAATATTTGTGCTTATTGCTTAATTGTGGGGACTGGGGAGCAGCTGTATTATATAGGAGGAGTACAGTGCAGAGTTTTGCTGACAGTGACCACCAGTATACGTTGTCTGCCTGAAAAACACTCCATATCTGTGCTCAGTGTGCTGCATATATCTGTGCTCACACTGCTTTATTGTGGGGACTGGGGACCAGCAGTATTATATAGGAGGAGTACAGTGCAGAGTTTTGATGACCAGTGACCACCAGTATTATACGTTGTCTGCCTGAAAAACGCTCCATATCTGTGCTCAGTGTGCTGCATATATCTGTACTCACACTGCTTTATTGTGGGGACTGGGGACCAGCAGTATTATATAGGAGGAGTACAGTGCAGAGTTTTGCTGACCAGTGACCACCAGTATATATAGCAGTACGGTACGGAAGGCCACTGCTCTACCTACCTCTGTGTCGTCAAGTATACTATCCATCTAGATTCTATACCTGTGGTGCATTTTAGTTTTGCAGTTTGCTGACAGTGACCACCAGTATATATAGCAGTACGGTACGGAAGGCCACTGCTCTACCTACCTATGTGTCGTCAAGTATACTATCCATCTAGATTCTATACCTGTGGTGCATTTTAGTTTTGCAGTTTGCTGACAGTGACCACCAGTATATATAGCAGTACGGTACGGAAGGCCACTGCTCTACCTACCTCTGTGTCATCAAGTATACTATCCATCTAGATTCTATACCTGTGGTGCATTTTAGTTTTGCAGTTTGCTGACAGTGACCACCAGTATATATAGCAGTACGGTACGGAAGGCCACTGCTCTACCTACCTCTGTATCGTCAAGTATACTATCCATCCATACCTGTGGGGCATTTCAGTTGTGCGCAGTACATATAGTAGTAGGCCATTGCTATTGATACTGGCATATAATTCCACACATTAAAAAATGGAGAACAAAAATGTGGAGGTTAAAATAGGGAAAGATCAAGATCCACTTCCACCTCGTGCTGAAGCTGCTGCCACTAGTCATGGCCGAGACGATGAAATGCCATCAACGTCGTCTGCCAAGGCCAATGCCCAATGTCATAGTAGAGAGCATGTAAAATCCAAAATACAAAAGTTCAGTAAAATGACCCAAAAATCAAAATTGAAAGCGTCTGATGAGAAGCGTAAACTAGTCAATATGCCATTTACGGCACGGAGTGGCAAGGAACGGTTGAGGCCCTGGCCTATGTTCATGGCTAGTGGTTCAGATTCACATGAGGATGGAAGCACTCATCCTCTCGCTAGAAAACTGCAGTGCCACTCCTAGATGGGCCAGGTGTTTGTGTCGGCCACTTGTGTCGCTTAGCTTAGTCACACAGCGACCTTGGTGCGCCTCTTTTTTTCTTTGCATCATGTGCTGTTTGGGGACAATTTTTTTGAAGTGCCATCCTGCCTGACACTGCAGTGCCACTCCTAGATGGGCCAGGTGTTTGTGTCGGCCACTTGGGTCGCTTAGCTTAGTCGCACAGCGACCTTGGTGCGCCTCTTTTTTTCTTTGCATCATGTGCTGTTTGGGGACAATTTTTTTGAAGTGCTATCGTGCCTGACACTGCAGTGCCACTCCTAGATGGGCCAGGTGTTTGTGTCGGCCACTTGTGTCGCTTAGCTTATTCACACAGCGACCTTGATGCGCCCCATTTTTACTTTGCATCATGTGCTGTTTGGGGACAATTTTTTTGTAGTGCCATCATGCCTGACACTGCAGTGCCACTCCTAGATGGGCCAGGTGTTTGTGTCGGCCACTTGGGTCGCTTAGCTTAGTCACACAGTGACCTTGGTGCGCCTCTTTTTTTCTTTGCATCATGTGCTGTTTGGGGACAATTTTTTTGAAGTGCTGTTTGGGGACAATTTTTTTGAAGTGCAATCCTGCCTGACACTGCAGTGCCACTCCTAGATGGGCCAGGTATTTGTGTCGGCCACTTGGGTCTCTTAGCTTAGTCACACAGCTACCTCATTGCGCCTATTTTTTTCTTTGCATCATGTGCTGTTTGGGGACTATTTTTTTGAAGTGCCATCCTGCCTGACACTGCAGTGCCACTCCTAGATGGGCCAGGTGTTTGTGTCGGCCACTTGTGTCGCTTAGCTTAGTCACACAGCGACCTTGGTGCGCCTCTTTTTTTCTTTGCATCATGTGCTGTTTGGGGACAATTTTTTTGAAGTGCCATCCTGCCTGACACTGCAGTGCCACTCCTAGATGGGCCAGGTGTTTGTGTCAGCCACTTGGGTCGCTTAGCTTAGTCACACAGCGACCTTGGTGCGCCTCTTTTTTTCTTTGCATCATATGCTGTTTGGGGACAATTTTTTTTAAGTGCCATCGTGAATGACACTACAGTGCCACTCCTAGATGGGCCAGGTGTTTGTGTTGGCCACTTGTGTCGCTTAGCTTAGTCACACAGCGACCTTGGTGCGCCTCTTTTTTTCTTTGCATCATGTGCTGTTTGGGGACAATTTTTTTGAAGTGCCATCCTGCCTGACACTGCAGTGCCACTCCTAGATGGGCCAGGTGTTTGTGTCGGCCACTTGGGTCGCTTAGTTAGTCACACAGCTACCTCATTGCGCCTCTTTTTTTCTTTGCATCATGTGCTGTTTGGGGACAATTTTTTTGAAGTGCCATCCTGTCTGACACTGCAGTGCCACTCCTAGATGGGCCAGGTGTTTGTGTCGGCCACTTATGTCGCTTAGCTTAGTCACACAGCGACCTTGGTGCGCCTCTTTTTTTCTTTGCATCATGTGCTGTTTGGGGACAATTTTTTTGAAGTGCCATCCTGCCTGACACTGCAGTGCCACTCCTAGATGGGCCAGGTCTTTGTGTCAGCCACTTGTGTCGCTTAGCTTAGTCACACAGCAACCTTGGTGCGCTTCTTTTTTTCTTTGCATCATGTGCTGTTTGGGGACTATTTTTTTGAAGTGCCATCCTGTCTGACACTGCAGTGCCACTCCTAGATGGGCCAGGTGTTTGTGTCGGCCACTTGTGTCGCTTAGCTTAGCCATCCAGCGACCTCGGTGCAAATTTTAGGACTAAAAATAATATTGTGAGGTGTGAGGTTTTCAGAATAGACGGAAAATGAGTGTAAATTATGGTTATTGAGGTTAATAATACTATGGGATCAAAATGACCCCCAAATTCTATGATTTAAGCTGTTTTTGAGGGTTTTTTGTAAAAAAACACCCGAATCCAAAACACACCCGAATCCGACAAAATTTTTCAGGGAGGTTTTGCCAAAACGCGTCCGAATCCAAAACACGGCCGCGGAACTGAATCCAAACCAAAACACAAAACCCGAAAAATTTTCGGTGCACATCACTAACTGAGGTAGCTGGATGACTAAGCTAAGTGACACAAGTGGGCGGCACAAACATCTGGCACATCTAGGTGTGGCACTGCAGTGGCAGACAAGATGGCAGTTTTATAAACTATGCCCAAAAAATGCTCCAAAGAGCACATAATGCAAAGAAAAGAGGTGCAAGATGGAATTGTCCTTGGACCCTCCCACCCACTCTTATGTTGTATATTAAACAGGACATGCAAAGTTTAACAAACCAATCATTTCAGCAACAGGGACTGTCACTTGTGGCTGAAATGATTGGTTTTTTTTCTACCCCCACAAAACAAGCTAGCAATGGACAGTGCACAAACTGGCTTTAGTACTTTAAATAGGCACAATTTCGGCATTAGCATCCGATTCCTTACCCCCATCAGGGTGTACATCCTCTTCTTCACAGACTATTTTTTTTTCCCCGCTGGAATCCACCATCACAAGTATCTCTGTACTTTTTGGAGGTAATAATTGCTGGTAAAGGTCTTTCTCGTGGAATTTGTAATTTATCTTGATGAACATCATCTTTTCCACATTTTGGGGAAGTAACCTCCTACACTGATCGCTGACAAGGTTACTGGCTGCACTAAAAACTCTTTCGGAGTACAAGCTGGAGGGGGGGGGGGGGGGGGGCAACTTAAGTAAAACAAAGCAAGTTTGTGCAAGGGCCTCCAAATTGCCTCTTTTTCCTGCCAGAATTGAGACTGTCTGACATGCCTATTTTGATGCTATCACTGAAATAATCATCAACCATTCTTTCAATGGCGACAGTGACAGTAGACATGTCAGTAATTGTAGGCAGCTCCTTCAGTTCGGACCAGATGTCAAAACTTGTTCCTCACTAATCTGCATCACCGCAAGCGGGTCTCTTTGAAAAATGTTTAGTTTTTTCCTTGCAGCCGCAGTTGCCGGAGAAACTGAAGGAGGAGATGTTGCAGTGTCAAGTTCCGCTTGAGCTGTCAATTTTCTCACCAACAGCTCTTTGCATCTCTGCAGATTTGTGCCCGTTGGAAAGAAAGACACAATGGGCCTAATTCAGATCTGTTCACTGGGCAGCAATTTTTGCAGCCCTGCAATCAGATAGTCGCCGCCTACTGGGGGAGTGTATTTTAGCTGTACAAGTGTGCGAACGCATGTGTAGCAGAGCTGCACAAACTGATTTTGTGCAGTCTCTGCGCAGCCCAGGACTTACTTAGCGACTTACTTAGCGACCACTGTGATCACTTGGTCAGTTGCCCCTCACAAACACCCTCTTCCTGTCAGTCACCTTGCGATTGCCCGTGTGGTCGCTTTTTTCACACCATCACTTCGCTATGCATCAATCTTCGTTACTGCGGTCCGTCATGCCTGTGCATTGTGGTGCATACGCATGCGCAGTTCAGACCTGATCACAGGCTGTCAGAAAATGCAGCCTAGCGATCAGGTCTGAATTACCCCCAATTAGGGAGGCCAATTCCGGGCCGTTTTTTCAATCCCGGGATTCAGGATTGAAAAACGGTCAATCCCGGGATTCCCGGGATCCCAGGATTGCAGTAGGGATCAGAGAAAGTTGTAGGGAGCAGCGCTGGAGGGAGGGTGTAGGTAGCGGTGCGGGAGGTATGGAGGGTGTAGGTAGCGGTGCGGGAGGTAGGGAGGGTATAGGTAGCGTTGCGGGAGGTAGGGAGGGTGTAGGTAGCGGTGCGGGAGGAAGGAAGAGTGTAGGTAGCGGTGCAGGACTCAGGAGGGAGGGTGTAGGTCGCGGCAGGGAGGGTTGGTAGCGGCGCGGGAGGGAGGAAGGCTGTATAGGGAGCACTGACTGCACGGCGGGAGAGACGGTGGGTGTAAGTAATAGTACTTACTATTAGACGGGCGGCAACCATTAACACACTGAACGCGGCGGCATTTCAAATGAAGCGCCGGCCGCCAGCCAACCAGAGCTGGCGGACCGGCAGCCAATCAGGGAAGCGGCCACAGCAGTAGCTCCTGATTGGCTGCCGCTGCAGCTTCCCTGATTGGCTGCCGGTCCGCCAGCTCTGATTGGCTGGCGGCCGGCGCTACAATTGAAATGCCGCCGCGTTCAACTTGTTCATGGCTGCCACCCGACTAATATTAGTAAGTACTATTACTTACACAACCACCCTCCCGCCGCCGCGCATGCGCAGTATAATCCCGTGAATCCCGGGATTGGATGCTCCAATCCCGGGATTCAAATCCCTGCATTTTTGGGCCCAAATCCCGGGATCCCGCCGATCCCGGGAT
This sequence comes from Pseudophryne corroboree, assembly GCF_028390025.1. Taxonomy (NCBI): domain Eukaryota; kingdom Metazoa; phylum Chordata; class Amphibia; order Anura; family Myobatrachidae; genus Pseudophryne; species Pseudophryne corroboree. The sequence goes on from NC_086444.1 coordinate 783,012,455, forward strand.
TGGCCTCCCTACCCCCAATGTGTGACCTAAACCTAGGATCAAGTACGATCACCAGATTATAGTGTTCTGATTTCAAGAGATCGACGACCCTTAAATCCCGACAAAGCAAATGAAGAGCTTCATCTACAAGTCTGACATACTGTACATAGCGCAATCGCTCCATTTCAACTCCTCCTTCACTTTCTCCAGCCGCTTTTAGAAAAGCCTGATGAGGGGAATGACCTGATTCAAGCTGGCAGTATCCGAACTAACTTCACATGTGGCAACTTCAAAGGGTTTAAGAACCTTGCACAACATGGATTTTTTTCTCCACTGCGCTCGTCTCAGGTGCATTCCTGCTCCTTTCCTTATGTCATAGGTGGATGTGTAGGCTTGAATGGCCTTTTGCTGCTCCTCCATCCGCTGAAGCATATAAAGGGTAGAATGCTACCTTGTTACTTCAAATGACGGCAGGGCAAATTCAAGAGAGTTTGCTGGCACTCCAGTCTTTGACGTGCAGTTGCTGAATGTCGAATATGTACACAAAGTTTTCGGGCCACTGACAGCATCTCCTGCATGTCCCTGTAATTTTTTTTAAAAACATTCTGCACCACCAAATAAATTGTGTGATCAAAACATAGGACGTGTAGGAATTTGCCTAGATGTAATACTCTCACAATATTGGTGGCATTGTCATATATCACAAATCCCGAGGAGAGTACAAGTGAGGTAAGCCATTGTGTAATGATTTCCCTGAATTTTTCTAAGAGGTTCTCAGTCGTGTGCATCTAACAGAAACTGGTGATACATAGTGTAGCCTGCCTCTGAATGAGTTGCCATTTGTGGGCTGCTGCTGGTGCTGTGGAAGGCAATACATCTACCCAGTGGGCTGTCACAGTCATACAGTCTTTAGTTTGCCCTGTTCCACTTGTCCACATATCCATGTTTAAATGGACAGTGGGTACAATGGCACTTCTGAGGACACTAATAACACTTTTTTTAATGTCCTTGTACAGGCTAGTCCTTGTCTAGTGAAGTGGAATCTAGATGGGATTTGGTACCATGGACACAGTACATCAATCAACTGTGTAAATCCCACTGCAATAATGGCAGATACTGGATGCACGTCAAACACCAGCATAGTTGTTATGGCCTCAGTAATCTGATTTTCAACTGGGTGACTGCTGTCATATTTTATCTTCCTTGCAAAGGATTGTTGAACAGTCAATTGTTTTGTTAAACTACAAGTAGTTTTCCTGGTCTCTTCTGAGATAAAGATCGACTCCCAGCAACAACAACAGCAGCAGTAGGCGTAGCATTCAAGGATCCTCCAGAGGAATTGGATACAGGACTACTTCCGATCCTGATTGAGGAGTTAATTGATGATGAGGGTGTTGGTGGTAGGGATTGCAGGCGCTTGGATCCAACAGAGAAAAGGGAGCTAGGTTTCGCTGGACTGGTTACGCTTTTAGCCGAAGTTTCTGAATGTGTTAACAACTTGTGATGTATGCGCTGCAAGTGGCGTAACAGGGAGGAGGTTCCTAGGTAGTTACAGTCCTTACCTCTGCTTACAATGACTTTACAAAGGCTACATATGGCTTGACAGTTATTGTCTGGGTGTGGCGAGAAATAATTCTACACAGTAGAATTGGATTTTTTTGTCTTTTGCCCAGGCATGACAATGGACTTTTTCTTACCTTGGGCAACAACTGTCTCCACTGGAGCCTTATTTAAACAAACCACATCCCCATCATCAAAATCCTCATTTTCAACATTCTCATTAGCACCAGCTACACCAATATCCTCCTCATCCTGGTGTACTTCTACAGTAACATCCTCAATCTCAATGTCATCAAATTGACTTGCACTGCTCCTCCCAACAATTTCAGAGGGCGTGCAAATGGTGGTAGGAGCCTCCTCTTCCCATACAAATGGGGGCAATTCCAAGTTGATCGCAGCAGGAAATTTTTTAGCAATTGGGCAAAACCATGTGCACTGCAGGTGTGGCAGATATAACATTTGCAGAGAGAGTTAGATTTGGGTGGGTTATTTTGTTTCTGTGCAGGGTAAATACTGGCTGCTTTATTTTTACACTGCAATTTAGATTGCAGATTGAACTCACCACACCCAAACCTATCTCTCTCTACACGTGTTATATCTGCCCCCCCCCCCCCCCCCCTGCAGTGCACATGGTTTTGCCCAACTGCTACAAAATTTCCTGCTGCGATCAACTTGGAATTACCCCCAATATTGGAAAGGTCAGGCTTATACATTGCAACTGTGGACACACTTGGACTCTCATTAGGGATTAGTGATATTTCTGAATGTACAGCTGGTTCCAGTGCTTTAATAAGTTTCATTTTTTAACTCTTCTACAGTGAGGAGGGTTTACATGATCACTATGAGATGCAGAACCACCAGCCTGTCCTTGCCACTTTGTGTAGTGAATGGCATAATGCTAATTTTATGTTTCTCGTCAGCTACAGTAACTTTATTTTGTTTTATTTACCTCCGGAAAATATTGCTTCTTAGATTTTACATGCCCTCTACACCATTGGGCATCGGCCTTAGCAGATGACGTTGACGGACTTGCATTGTCAATGTCATGACTAGTGGCAGCAGCTTCAGCACTAGTAGTAGGAAGTGGTTCCTGATATTTCAATTGTTTGTCATACATAACCGGTGCTTACAGTGTCGCACAAATGAGTCAGAAATACTTCACGACAGTGCCGCACAATACATTTATGAGTAGGAAATAATAAACTGTGGTCTGACCGGCAGTGTCACAGTACTTATGAAAATAAAATAAAAATGTTATAGTACACTGGGGTACAGCACAAACAATTTTTTTTTATTTTTTTAATAATTATAATTTCAGTCTTTTTGTTCTTAGCTTTTATTATTTTAATTTTACACAGGAGCAGAGCCCCTGGATGAACTGACAGATCAGCCCTTTCTGATACAGCAGACAGACAGAGCACCCCTTTCAAATACAGCAGACAGAGAGAGCACCCCTTTCAAATACAGCAGACAGAGAGAGAGAGCACCCTTTTTTCAGATACAGCAGAATGAGAGAGCACCCCTTTTTCAGATACAGCAGAGTGAGCACCCCTTTCAGATACAGCAGACAGAGAGAGCACCCCTTTCAGATACATCAGACAGAGAGAGCACCCCTTTCAGATACAGCAGAGTAAGAGCACCCCTTTTTCAGACACAGCAGACAGAGAGCACCCCTTTTTCAGATACACCAGAAAGAGAGAGCACCCCTTTCAGATACAGCAGACAGGGCACCCCTTTCAGATACAGCAGACAGAGAGAGCACCCCTTTCAGATACACCAGAAAGAGAGAGCACCCCTTTCAGATACAGCAGACAGAGAGAGCACCCCTTTCAGATACAGCAGAGAGAGCACCCCTTTCAGATACAGCAGACAGAGAGAGCACCCCTTTCAGATACAGCAGACAGAGCACCCGCCCCATGTCAGACAACACAGTACTCAGAGGACATGTTCATCCAGTACACAGCCGGAGTGAAGGTGGCGTCGATGCACAGGACTTAGATAGAATCCAAATCCCGCGAGAATCCAACACCAGGAAGATGACGTTCGGCCTCTCTTTGGGATCTGAGTAAGGTGGGAAGTCCTGAGGCGGACTCGGATCCTGGCTCGGATCACAATGTTCGGGTAGGTTCATTTCCCAGGGAACCGAACCCGCTCATCCCTAACTGTAACCCGCAGTGTATCCGACCCACACTGTAATCCGCACTGTATTCAACCCATGCTGTATCCGACCCAGACTGTATCCCACACTGTATCCAATCTGCACTGTCACCTGCACTGTATCTAACCTGCACTGAAACTACTTGCGTATCTATAATGGGTGCAGTGTGTGCGGTGCACACGGGCCCCTGAGTCCAGTTGATAAATTTCCCATGGCAACCAATCAGCTGCTCCGTACAATTGTATATTATGCAAATTAGAAATGTTACGTCAATGCCGATTGGTTGCCATGGGCAACTTCTCCACTGGCTTACTTCTCCACTTTTATCACTGCTTAGTACATGTCCCCCTAAGCCAGTGCTTAAAGTGGTCCTAGAGAGGTGGTGGAACTCACCCCCCTACCCACAGTGCCAACAAAAAAGGAGCGTGGTCTCAAAAAGGGGCATGTTACACAATAGTAATAATGCTCACAGTAGTAGCACCCCATAATACACATAATGCCCACAGCAGTAGCGCCTCTTATACAATGCCCACAGTGGTAGTGCCCCTTATACAGAGCCCATAGTAGTGGTGCCCCTTATGCAATGCCCGCAATAGCAGTGCCCCTTATGTCCCCAGGAGTGATTCCCCTTATGAAGTGCCCCCTTTACAATGCCTTCATTAGTAGTGCCCCCAGTAGTAATGCCCTTAATGGTAATGCCCCTGTGTAATATTGCCCACAGTAGTAATGTTGCCTGTAGTAATGCCCCCAGTCGTTCAGCCCCTGTGGTTATGCCCCCTTGTAGTTTAGCCCCCAGTAGTAATGCTTCCAAGTAGTAATGCCCCCAGTAGTTTAGCCCCTGTAGTTATGCCCCCAGTAGTAATGCCCCTGTAGTTATGCCCCCAGTAGTAATGCCCTCCTGTAGTTTGCCCCCAGTAGTTAGCACCCTTGTAGTTTTCCCCCAGTAGCTTGCCACCAGTAGTTTGCCCCCTATAGTTTGCCCCCTGTAGTCTGCCCTAGCAGATGCCCCCCAGTAGTTTGCCCCCAGTAGTAATGTCCCCCAGTAGTATGCCCCCAGTAGGTGCCCCTCTGTAGTTTGCCCCCAGTAGTAATGCCCCCAGTAGTTTGCCCCCAGTAGATGCTCCTAAGTAGTTTGCCCCCAATAGTTATGCCCCCCAGTAGTTTGCCCCCCAGTAGTAATGCCCCCAGTAGGTTGTGCCCAGTAGATGCCCACAGTAGGGAGGAACATATTGGGCACTGAGAATAGACATGTACTGGGGGCATCCACTTCTGCTCCTGCTATTAAGTCATTCATGTGCTGCCATCACTGATATTATTGCTTACTTATACAGATACATTTTAGGGTACAGTATTTTTCTATTTTACATGTTTTTTTTCTTTGCTGTTTGTTAACTGCTACTTCTATTGAGTAATGATTTTCTTCACACGATTCTTAGTAAATTTCCATGTTGTATTGTTTTCTATTGAAAGTACTTTTGAGTTGGTTCAGTTGGTTGTTGCTGACACATTGCTAATTTGCAACACATTTTTAAACAGAAATTACTGCCATGTATTTGTGCCTCTGCTCTGCTGCTTAGTTTAGCCAGCCAGCCTTTGGCCTATGTTGGTGAACAATATTGTGAGCTGTGAGGTGGACAAAATTGATAACACTACAGCAAAAAAGTATGAAAAATTCCCAAAGCGCAAACAAGACAAGCAGCCAGGACTAGGTCCCAAAATTGATATCAGAGGGAGCAAATGTGGGTCGGTGACCCCTGTACCAGTGCTAATGCTAACAGCCAATAGTTCCATATTATTCAATGTCCTTTGTTATGATGTAATGGCCCCTGCTTAATATCCACAGTTCCTTCTCATGATATCCCTGGTGCAAAAGTCTCAAATGATTTTCAGCAATGTCTCAAAGGTTTTCCAATTCATGTAAGAAAACAGAATAAAAAAACGCATAGCATAATAAGTCATTTTTTCTTTTTAATTCATAGAACATATACACTGAACAAATTGCACATAGGGATACAACATTAATGACACTCAGTAGAACTGATAGAGTAGCGGTGGCTGTATAAAAATAATTACCAGATTATATTGAACTGGTGTTTAAGCAGTTCAAACAGGTATGAGACAGATGGTATTCACCCAGCAGCATCCTGGGTCAGCTCACTGGTAGGCTTCAGTTCACTCCCCTCTGACAATATTCTCTTTTCAGCCTCCGTTTTGTCTGTCCTGCCAATGCATTTCAATCCCTACTGGGATCTTTGTCAAGGGAGAAAATTGATTAGACATTAATGGTATTGAGGTTAATAATACTGTAGGAACAAAAATAGGCTCAAATGACATGATTTTAGCTGTTTTATTAAAAAAAACACATGCAACGGTGGTTTTGCAAAATCAGAACCAAAACACAAAATTTAGTACAGCAAAACCAATACACAGGAGGGGGAGGGTATGTGTATATCTCTAAATAAGATTCAATATTCAGGTAAAACTATGAATCGCTATCTGTTGCAGAATGTACAGTATAGGCAGCACCAAGCGCCCTGTGTCATTTGGTGCCAATACATTGAATGAATTCTAATCAGCAGCTAGCTGGAGATAGATACAACATTGTTATCCAGCCTATTTTAAAATCATTAAGCCAACTGACACAATACATAAGTGTGAAACATCAGACAGGTTCTCTGGTGCAGGGGCTTGTTGAAAATTTGGGGAAATGCAATTGATGGCTATTTTTATTAATTATATTCTTTAAGCAGAAAAGCACTAAAATAAAATTATAATTAAGTTATGTTATTCAAACATTAATTCTGTACTAACACATTAAAGTGCTTCATTATCAACTAGACTTAAATACTGTTGGCCAGTCATTTCTTAATAATTACCGGTGCTCCAAAAAACCCAAAACAAATTAGAATATACATTTTCCTACCTGTTGACATCAAAAGTGCTTGTCTTCATTTTGAAACTTATGCAAATCTAAATTGGCCCAATTATATTGTAAATATTTCCCGTCAGTGACTAATCTCACATGTAAATAATGATGTGTATGTTATATTCATAAATGCACTGTTAGATTTAATTTAGAATATATTATCATAATTAAAAATACAAATTGCTGTTGTGAAATTTTACCAGCTACAATGCAACATAGAGTATGTTAAGATATCTGAATGCAAACATGTAAAGTCTCTGCCTGCATTTTTATTGGAAGGAAATGTCTTTGCATCTAAGGAGGAAAGTAACTCAGCTTCAACATTATTCTGAAGAACACACAGCACCAATACACCCAGGCAGCCTGTCCATTTTGCTCAGTCAGTTTTAAGCACACACTCTCCTACAGGGAAGTAGTTATGTGCACCCCCCTAATCCCGATAGATGGCATGCCAACTAGCAGGGACTATTCCCACTCATGGGGACAAAACCTGTGCCAAGTGCAGCTCGCCACTGAGCCCGCAGCATGGTCAGTGCAGCAAGCTCGCAAGGGGACTCACCCCCGCCAGCATTCTATGTCCGGGAATCCCGACGTCAGGATGCTGATTGCCAGGATCCCATCTGCCTCTCGGACTGAATTACATATAGAAGGCACAGTTATACCCCTTTTCCACTGGCTAAAAAAACACGGGTAAATGCACGGGGGTGCACACCAGTGGGCACACTAATTGTGGCAAATGTGCTGCGATTAGCTGCTGCCGCATGTAAGATGAAAGGGTACATAGCTATACAGATTTAGATCTTATTTATGTATTTATTTTACACCCTGTATTTAACTGTCTTTCGAATATGACATTTTTAAAATATTGTTTTTACTGTTTTTAAAAATTCAAGCACATGGTTTGTTTCTCACCATCATGAATTGTAATTAGAGACACAGTAATCACTTCATGAACATATGTTATTATTCCTTATACTAGAGATGTGCACCAGAAATTTTTCGGGTTTTGTGTTTTGGTTTTGGATTCGGTCCCGCGACCGTGTTTTGGATTCGGACTCGTTTTGGCAAAACCTCCCTGAAATTTTTTTTGGCGGATTCGGGTGTGTTTTGGATTTGGGTGGTTTTTGTTCAAAAACCCCTCAAAAAAAGCTTAAATCATAGAATTTGGGGGTAATTTTGATCCTATAGTATTATTAACCTCAATAACCATAATTTCCACTCATTTCCAGTCTATTCTGAACACCTCACACCTCACAATATTATTTTTAGTCCTAAAATTTGCACCGAGGTCACTGGATGACTAAGCTAAGCGACCCAAGAGGGCGGCACAAACACCTGGTCTATCTAGGAGTGGCACTGCAGTGTCAGACAGGATGGCACTTAAAAAAATTGGCCTTAAACAGCACATGATGTAAAGAAAAGAGAAAAAGAGGTGCACTGTGGTCGCTGGATGGCTAAGCTAAGCGACACAAACACCTCAATATCACAGGAAATATTCGTTCTAATCAGTGGTATTATTGGTCCAAATCACTGGAAGAAAATGTCAAAATCACAGGAATTATTCGTTCTAATCAATGGTATTATTGGTCCAAATCACTGGAAGAAAATGACAAAATCACTGGAATTATATGGCAGTAATGTCGGGAATTATATCAAATGGAAGTACCACTGGACATATACGGAAGTGTCAGACAGGATGGCACTTAAAAAAAATAGTCCCCAAACAGCACATGATGCAAAGAAAAGAGAAAAAGAGGTGCACTGTGGTCGCTGGATGGCTAAGCTAAGCGACACCAACACCTCAATATCACAGGAATTATTTGTTCAATCAATGGTATTATTGGTCCAAATCACTGGAAGAAAATGACAAAATAACTGGGATCATTTGGCAAGATCACTGTAATTAATAATTAATTATAAATCACTGATATTAATTGGTAAAATCTCGCTATCGCCTGCCTAGTGGGGTTCACTATGGTATGCCGGCGGACGGGCTCCCAACGACCAGCATACCGGCGCCGGGAACCCAACCGCCGGCTTACCGACAGTGTGGCGAGCGCAAATGAGCCCCTTGCGGGCTCGCTGCGCTCGCCACGCTACGGGCACGGTGCACGCTATTTTATTCTCCCTCCAGGGGGGTCGTGGACCCCCATGAGGGAGAACAATTGTCGGTATGCCAGCTGTCGGGATCCCGGCACCGGTATACTGTGTGCCGGGATCCCGTCAGTCGGCATACTGAAGACCACCCTGCCTAGTGAAGTGGAATCTAGATGGGATTTTGTACCGGGGACACAATAACTTCATCAATTGTCTAAATCCCAATGCACTAATGGCGGAAAACGGGCGCACGTCTAACAGTGCACTGATTATACTGAGAACTGATTATACTGATCAATCACTGATTATACTGAGCACTGATGATACTACGGAGAACTGACACTGAGCAGCAAGAACAGCACTGGACTATTGTACTGTAGTATACTGGTCACCACAATGCTGCACTGTACTACTATATACCGCTCACAACAATGCAGCACAGATATGGATACTTGAAGTGACACGGAGCTGCAAGATACAGCAATGGCCTACTGTACTGTACAACTATATACTGTTGGTCACCAAAATGCTGCACTGTACTACTATATATACTGCTCACAAAAACACAGCACAGATATGGAATGGATACTTGCAGTGACACAGAGCTGCAAGATACAGCAATGGCCTACTGTACTGTACAACTATATACTGTTGGTCACCAAAATGCTGCACTGTACTACTGTATATACTGCTCACAAAAATGCAGCACAGATATGGAATGGATACTTGCAGTGACACGGAGCTGCAAGATACAGTAATGGCCTACTGTACTGTACAATTATATACTGTTGGTCACCAAAATGCTGCACTGTACTGCTATATATACTGCTCACAAAAATGCAGCACAGATATGGAATGGATACTTGCAGTGACACGGAGCTGCAAGATACAGCAATGGCCTACTGTACTGTACAACTATATACTGTTGGTCACCAAAATGCTGCACTGTACTACTATATATACTGCTCACAAAAATGCAGCACAGATATTGAATGGATACTTGCAGTGACACGGAGCTGCAAGATACAGCAATGGCCTACTGTACTGTACAACTATATACTGTTGGTCACCAAAATGCTGCACTGTACTACTATATATACTGTTGGTCACCAAAATGCTGCACTGATATGTAATGGATACTTGCAGTGACACAGAGCTGCAAGATACAGCAATGGCCTACTGTACTGTACAACTATATACTGTTGGTCACCAAAATGCTGCACTGTACTACTATATATACTGTTGGTCACCAAAATGCTGCACTGATATGTAATGGATACTTGCAGTGACACAGAGCTGCAAGATACAGCAATGGCCTACTGTACTGTACAATTATATACTGCTGGTCACCAAAATGCTGCACTGTACTACTATATTTACTGCTCACAAAAATGCAGCACAGATATGGAATGGATACTTGCAGTCAGGGGTGTATCTAAGGGCCCTGGCAAAGTAAGGAACTGATATTTTCAGCACACTGAGCACAGATATTTGCAGCACACTGAGCACAGATATGGAGCTTTTCAGGCAGAGAACGTAGCCACGTCCTCTCCGTTCAATCTCCAATGCACGAGTGAAAATGGCGGAGACGCGCGGCTCTTTATATGGAATACGAATCTTGCGAGACAGTGGGATGATGACGTTCGGCCGCGTTCGGGTTAACCCAGCAAGGCGGGAAGATCTGAGGCTGCCTCGGAACCGTGTAAAATAGGTGAAGTTCAGGGGGGTTTTGGATCTCGACGAACCGAACCCACTCATCTCTTTCTTATACACATCCCTATTCGTTAACTCTAAATCAGGTTTGATTCTTAGCGCGTAAGATATATTAAGATTTAAAAAGCCAAATTTACGATCTGTAAAAGTTACTGAGATGCAGGCAACAGCGAAGACAAGCCCCCTTCCTTCCTTCTTTATGAGAGGAGTGTAGAATGCAATAATCTATACCCACTCACCCCCCCTCCGTCCCCCTTTAAAAGGGGGAGTGCAGAGCACCATGCCATACATTTATCTACACAGCGCACATACGCCCGGGCCATTGCTGTGGGAGGACAGATAATATACTTGCTGATACAATGTGCAACACATCAACCTGGTAATTATGAGGCTGCCATGTCTGAGGGGCATCACCAGTGTCGGACTGGCCCACAGGGGTACCAGGGAAACCACCGGTAGGCCCCACTGCCTGAGTGCCTACTCCTTCCTCTAGGGATCAGGTTCAAGACTGTGCACTTGTACTGTACATGGTAGATATGTTGCATTGCACTGCACTAAACTATTGTGTATTTCAAGCCTCTGTGGAGGCTGGCCACACCCCCTTTGTAGGCTGGCCACACCCCCAAGTATGGGCCCCTATCACTGCATTCCCCCGGTGGGCCCATCATGCCCCAGTCCGACACTGGGCATCACTGTGTGGCATAATATGGTGTAAGGGGCATCACTGTGTGACATAATGTACAGTATTATAATATTTCTGCAGGCTTCAGCTCCAGGCCTGCGGTCGCTGTGAATCTCACGGTGAGGAAGGACTTAGTGTCAGAAATGCGTTGGTGAATTTGAGGGACTCTCCAATTCACTTGACCTACAATTCCTTTTAGCGTTGTTTGGACACTCTTTTTCACTTATCCTGGGAGTAGAGGAGGTGATTTATCTGTATGGTTCATGTATTATGCTGTGAGATCCCTATGGGGTTCAGAATCCCCTATTGTTTGCTACAACTTTTTTTTTACTTTTACTTGTATTACTGCATTTTTACTTTGTGGAATAAATACTCCTTTTTACAACAAACCCTGCTGGTGGACATATACGTACTTCAGGAGATTGACTGTATGTAGTTCTGCACAAAAGAACCAAGGAAGAATTTCACCACTGCTCCTGGATGAAAGATATCTCTTGGTGAATGACTATACCCGTTCACAGGTGAGTTACTGACTCTGAGGGGCTTTACACAGGTGGTGTGGTGATTTAACAGATCTATTTCCTATAGCCAGTTCCGTGAGAGAGGCTATGAAAGAAACCTTTATGTGACTGCATCTTATCGATGCTAGGTAAGTCCATTAAAAGAGTCAACCTGATACAATTTGGATGTTTACTATTGGTATAACTTGTCTCTTCTGTCTCCTTTTCCTAAAAGGGATATCATTCAGGACAGAAGAATTTCTCAAAGAAATGTAAATAGACTTTATTTACAGTATGAAGACTGCACTTAATTTTAGCACACTCATTTTTATAGCAGCAAAATTGAAACATTGTTCAAAACAGCATAATGAAACATTATGTAGTAATTGAATAACACAGCATTATCTAAACCATACAGACAGGGCTCCAAAAGGGATGTACTGCAGTGATGTGTGGTGAGGCCACTGGCTTGGAAGGCACTGGCTGGATTTTCACCGCACCCTTCTTAAAACTCCCCAAATACTTAGGGTTCCTCATATTTAACCAAAACCAGCAGCAGGCTGAACCAGCCAGGGGGGTAATGCCATAGCAGGGGGGACACTCAGTGTGGGGTTCCTCTGCTAACACATTAAATACCCTCCAAACCAGTTAGCTTAGGGCTGGAATTCCTCATATAGTGGGGACCACAAGAAAAAAATACAGTGCCCCCCTCCCAAGTAACAACCAGCTATGCCCCTCACCCCTGGTGTAGGCGGGTGCAGGGTTCATGGTATTCTAATATTGTTCTTTACATGCAGCCTACAGGTCCCAGCAAGCCTACCCCAGCATACCGTCACTTTGAGAACTACAAGTGCCTGAATGCCTGGGCATTCAGGGCTAGCTGGCACCTGTAGTCCTCATGTAAAGAAAATCTTAAAATAAATACAGTTATTTATTTTTATTTATTTACAGTTTTTTATGTAGCGCAGCATATTACGTTGCTTTACAATTGGAAACAACAGTGATAAAACAAACTGGGTAATAACAGACAGACATATAGGTAGAAAGGCTCTGCTTGCAAGCTTACAATCTATATATATATATTTTAAAGTCTATTATACAGAGTCTTCACTTGGGGGAGGTGGCTGTTAAGCTCTTTTGCCTGACTGCCTCCTCTCCAGGACTTCTGGCATCTTCTGTCTTTACCTGGGGGTGGAATCTAAACAACTCTTTTGAATGGCCGCTGCCTCTCCAGGGCATTCCTTTAAGCAGCTCGTTTGCATAGCCACTTCCTCCTATTGCTTCCAACATCTTCACCTGAGAGGTAGTGGCCTTTAAGAAGCTCTTTTGCATGACCGCCGCCTCTCCAGGGGCCTTCTGTCTTCAGTAGATCTTGCATGCTCCCCCCCCCTCCACTGGCGAACTGTCAGACGCTGCCTCGGGATGGCTTCTATAAGCCAGTCACAAGGGGCGAGGTGATGATGCAGCAAGCCATGATTGGCGAGCCAAGTGCGGCAGTGTCATGTGTAGTGTCAAGCCAGGCCACAGCACCCCTTGAGGTTTGGCAGTCAGACGTGGCCCTGTCCTAAAGCTTCTAGTGCCGGGGTGGAAGTGGAACTTCCATAATCACCACAGTGGCAAGAGACACTGCAGGATGGGAGGGGGTGGACCAAAAAGGGGTAGGCAGCTGCTACGCTGGTGACCAACAGTCACATACATCACAGTGCACAGAGCTGCATACAATCGTGGGTATATGCAGACAATGCGCTCACATGGCAAATGTGCTGTGTGTCAAGCACTGTTTGCACCACCCTAGTTACAGCCCTGATAGTTTCTTCAAACAGTATCCAACTGTAGTTGGCCATGGCCCAACTTACCCAAGCCTTGCACTAAGTTCCTTATGTAAGAATCATATATTGTGTTTATAGAAGTACTATATCTCTGCAAAAGCTTAAAAACATGCGGCTCACATTGACTATTACATACTGTACTTATCCTAGGTCTGAGAGAGAAACTCTCATAAATTTATACAAACTATTCCAAAGTAGAACAAATTATTGGAAATATCACAGAAAACAATTGGAGAACTGCTTATTTGAAGATAAGGTCTCAAATTCATAAATCCACCATGATTCACAGCACAATTAACTATTTGGCCTCTCATTACCTCTAGTGGTAAAAGGAATGTGGTTAGTGATAATTCTGTATATGTCAAATCAGTTTTGAAAAAAACACCAGTTTTTGGCGGTTTTCCCACTGGCTTTGAACACCCCATATTTACTAAAGCCCAAACCACAATAAAGGCGCTATAAAACCACTTTAGAAGACAGCACTGAATTGCCTTTGCAATTTTTTTTGTACATGTGAAGAAGAGATTACAAATCTATCAAGCAGCTGTTGTGAATAATGCCTCCAAACATGAAAAAATTAAGTGGCTGCTATAGGCAAGATGGCTGAAAAGCATGCCGTTTGAGCTACTGTATCATTTCATCCAGTAGAAGAGGAATCACAATAGATTTATAATGAAGCCAATCAATTTAAATATTAAATAAAGAGGCAGATTAACATTGATAATTCTCTTATGAGGGATTGTAAACTGTATGGGGAAACTAATGTAATAACTGAAGGTGATGCAACACAAAGAAATTCTGATCTTTTAGCAAGAATAAAAATAAACAAAGTCAATCTAAAGGGGTGAGGTAATCCCTTAGACCATGGGTCTTCAACCTGTGGCCCTCCAGCTGCTTTAGAACTACACATCCCAGCATGCCCTGCCACATTTTTGCTATTAAAGCATGCTATAACTGAGGCAGAGCATGCTGGGATGTGTAGTTCCACAGCAGCTGGCGGGCCGCAGGTTGAAGACCCATGCCTTAGACAATAAGCAATTTTAAATGTATAAGGGGCTGAGTAGTCAAGACAGGCTAAGGCAGTTTACTGTCAAACCTACTGTATGGCTCAAATAGGCTGCATTAGTGCAATAAGTACTGTCTATGGTGCTGTGCAGTGTAAGACAACTGATAGCCCTTTCACACTTTCAGCAAAATTCCGAGTTAATGCACGTGAATGCGCAGCAACACGGGATTTTGCTTAGTGTGAAAACAAACTTACCAGGGCTGAAACCCGGGAAGCCAGCTTGCTAGACCAAGCAAATTTCTGTGTCTCATATCTTAAAGCGGTATTACTGCAGCAGACACACAAGGCCGTAACCAGAGCTTGGCCAGGAATACATTCACCAGGGGCACCAATCAAACAGGGGCTCAGTCACCATGGTGTCCTTACAAATTATAACCCCAATGATCCCCCATTATTATTATTATCCTTTATTTATATGGAGCCACAAGGGTTCCGCAGCGCCCAGTTATAGAGTACATATGCACATAATCACATAAACAGGAAAACAGTGACTTACAGTTGAAGATAATATAGGACAAGTACAGGGTAACTAAACATAACTATATCAGTAGACAACACTGAGATAAGTATCGAGGTGGCCGAGAACTGTAGGATTTGTGCAGTTAAGAATTATTAAAGTAAGAAAAGGCTAAGCATATGAGAGAAGAGGGCCCTGCTCGTGAGAGATTACAATCTAAAGGGGAGGGGTAGACAGACAGGGGTGACACAGATGGGGAACATAGAGAGCGTGGGACAGAGGGTTAGGATGAGATTTGGCTGGGTTTGGTAAAGAAGTGGGTCTTAAGAGCCCGTTTGAAGTTCTGTAGAGAGGTGGAGAGTCTGAGGGGTAGAGGTAGAGAATTCCAGAGCAAGGTAACGGCACATGAAAAATCTTGGAGATAGGAGTGGGAGGAAGTAATCATAAGACAGGAGAGTCGGCGTGCATTAGCAGAGCGAAGAGGATGGGTGGGAGAGTAAAGGGAGATAATGTCAGAGATGTAAGTGGGAGAGGAGTGGGTGAGTGCTTTGCCTGATGATCTCAGCTTATCCTGCCCAACCCTTAGTTATAGCTGTAGGTCTCACAAGCAATGTACAGTGCAGAAAACCAAAACACCTGGCTCTCTGTATCTTTAAACATCTTGGTAAATTCATTGACATTATCATATAATGTCATCTGGAGGCTCTGGAATGCAGCCTTTAATGTGAACTAGGGGCAGAAGAGTGGTATATCATGTGAAATGGTGGATCTAGAATTCAGGATGTAAATGTGAACTGGGGCACTAGCATGTGGCATATACAGTAATATGAATTGTGACACTATAGTGTGTCATATAATGTGGACTGGGGGAACAACAGAGTATGATATGATGGGGAGAGAGTTAAGTCCTTCACCTGGCAAAGGGCTCCCAGGGTCCTAGATAATACACTAAATTCACAAACCATATCTGGAAAGCTGGAAGGCTCTTTAAACAGCTATCCATGCTTAGTTGGTTTCCATAGCCCTGCCGTCTGAATGGTAGAGTGGAACCCGGAACAATAGAAATGGAAACAGACAATCTGCATACAACTGGAACATATCTGCACTCTTCCTGTGCAGATATACCTGTACCTGTGCTCTGTCTGTTTCCCTGGGGTTGGACCTTGGCCTTCGGCCCTATTCAGAGATGTACGGTAATGCATTTGCAGCTGCATCTTTGTCTGCAGTGACTGTGCAAAAATATACAGATGTCGCAGCCACTGGGATTTATATTAAAACACACACAGGCAGCTTTGCGAAGCCCAGTGGCTTTCTTCCAAGATGCTGGGTCGGTCGCAGATCAGTCGATTCTCGAAATTCTGAGTAGCCCTATGGTGCGCAGCACGACCTTATGAAGTAAGATGCGGAAACCATTGCAGCTGTGTATGGTATAGCAGTCACAGGCTGAGATAAGTCTCAAAAATGGTTGCAACAATGTTGCGTTTCTGCCACCAGTCCCGCTACCTTCCCTGACTGTGAAAAAATAAATCGGGTTTGAGTACAACTGTTTCTCTGGACTTGGCCTGGGCTCTCTTTGTTCAAGAGAGCGGTACATGGATCAGCTGGGTAGACTTTCATTAGGCTTCTCAACTGGACTTTGACCCCTGTGGTACCCCTGGCAGCAAGGACAGGATTGCACTAATATTTGTATTGGCAGTTCCCTCTATTTTATACCTTATTTAGGGAAATACATGGAATCAAGTCCAATACAACAATGAGCGAAAAGTCTACAATAGAGTAGGGATTTTCTAACATACTGTAGGATAGAGTTGAAGTGTTTCTATCAACCAACTTGGAAACAGAAAGATCAAAACATTTTTTTTTTAACCTCAATCAATTTTATTGAAAAATGAAATTCTTTATGGGGGGTACAGAAAATAAAAGAAAATAGGAAGGGGTCCAGAAGGGGAAAGGGAATGGGACAAGATTACAAAAACATACATGGAATCACACGTCATACAAGTGTAGCAACAAATAAAACAAAGACATAAACTGCATTAAATAATAATAATAATAATAATAATTTTATTTATATAGCGCTCTTTCTCCAATAGGACTCAAGGCGCTTAACAGATACATAGCATAATATAGTACAGAAAATAATGAAGTACATTTTCATAAAATACAGAAGCATAAAGATACTAAAAGGGACACTATGGAAATGCTTTAGTAAACAGAAAAGTCTTGAGTCTACTTTTGAAGGATTCTATAGTTGGGGCCTCTCGCACTGTGCGGGGAAGTGAGTTCCATAGAGTCGGAGCCGCATGACTAAAAGCTCGACCCCCAGATGAATTACGGTAGATTCTAGGTACTGCTAAAAGTCCTTCATCTACAGACCGCAGTAATCGAGTGGGGCAGTATGGGGTCAGAAGCTGTTTCAGGTACCTTGGGCCTTGGTCATGTAATGCTTTGAAACTCAGTAAGCCAATCTTGAAGATGATTCGCCATCTTACAGGCAGCCAGTGAAGGGAGTAGAGGATGGGTGTTATGTGGCTAGAACGGGGCTGGTTGGTTAATAGCCTGGCAGCTGTGTTTTGCACCAGCTGTAAGCGTTGCAATTCTTTTGCTGGTAGACCAAGGTAGAGGGCATTACAGTAGTCTAAACGAGATGATACAAATGCATGTATGACTTTTGGCATGTCATCTGAGGGAATTAAGTGCTTGATTCTGGCTATGTTCCTCATGTGAAAGAATGAGGATTTGATTGTGGCTGATATCTGATGTTTAAGTGTCAAGCCACCATCCAGGACAACGCCAAGATTCCGCACACGATCACTGGTCTGTAATTCTGAATCCCCAAGTGTAAGTCCAGTTGGTTGGCTATGCTGCAGTCTTGTCCTTTGATGTTGCGGTCGTATCAAAAGGACCTCTGTTTTATCCGGGTTCAGTCGCAGCCAACTGGCGCTCATCCACTCCTGTAGTTCAGCTAGACAGCCATTTAGGGTTGCTATTGGGTTATCAATGCCCGGAGCAAAGGACAAGTACAGTTGTGTATCATCTGCATAGCAGTGGTAGACCAGGCCATGGCGCCTGATTATTTCGCCCAATGGGAGCATGTATACTGCAAAAAGCATGGGGGATAGTATAAAACCTTGTGGGACACCACATGGCAATGGCACTGGTGGTGATGAGTATAATCCAGATGATACTCTCTGTGACCTGCCTGTGAGAAATGATTTGAACCAGCTTAGGACTGTGCCATCCAGACCACAGAAATGTATCAGTCGCTCAATCAGAAGCCCATGGTCCACGGTATCAAATGCTGCCGAGAGATCCAGAAGGATTAATATTGAACAGTCACCTCTGTCTTTTGCCATCAGAAGATCATTTAACACACACACCAGGGCTGTTTCAGTGCTATGTCTTCTCCTGAATCCTGATTGAAATGGATCATAAATATCATGGGTTGTCAGGCGGGTTTCCAGTTGATTTGCAACAACTTTCTCAATAACCTTTCCTAGGAAAGGAAGGTTTGATACCGGTCTGTAGTTGGTCATGCAGTCGGAATCTAAATTAGGTTTTTTACGAAGCGGTCTAACAATTGCTTCCTTTAGGGGTCCAGGAAAAATGCCTGTCTGCAAAGAGCATTGAACAATTTTTGTAAAGACAGGACCAATTATATCCATACAACCTATTAGAAGCTTGGTTGAGGCTGGGTCCAGATCACAGGTGGTGGGACGCAAAATTCGAGCAATTTCAGCAGTGTCCTTTACATCCACTGGGTCAAAGCTGGTCCATGAAGGCAGGTAGCTTATATTGGCAGGCTTTGTTGTTTGGCACTCCTTTGATGGCACTGTGGAGATTCCAGCCCGGATGGTGGATATTTTATCTGCAAAGAAGTTTGCAAACTCGTTGCATCTTGCCTGGGAGAGGGTCTCATCAGTCTGCAGGCATGCTGGCTTGCGAAACATCTCCACTGTGCGGAAAAGCTGAGCTGGCCTATTGTTTGCTGCTGTGATCTCATTTGACAGGAACTGTGCCTTCTTACGAGTGATTGTCGATTGATATTCTTCGTTATGCTTTATTAGTTTTATTTTGTCATCCACTAGGTTAGTCTTCCTCCATCGTCTTTCCAGTCTACGCCCCCTTTTCTTGAGCTCACTAACACTGTTGTCGAACCATGGAGCTTGACGTTGTGGTTTACGAGGTCTTAAACGCACAGGGGCGATAACATCAATTGCAGCCATAACATCCCTATTATAATAACGGACTAGGGAACAGGGATCTTCACAGGCACCCAGTATAGCAGAGAGATCCAGATTTGCTGCAAGAGCCTGGGGAGTCATACCCCTCCTTGGACGATACCTGGTCAACTCCACGGGCAGAGATCTTATTTGAGGGGTTGCAACTGAGAACCAGAGGGAGTAGTGGTCTGACCAGATGACTGGGTTTATTTTTAGGTCAGTGACTTCTAATCCAATCTGAAAGACAAGGTCGAGAGTGTGACCACTTTTATGTGTGGCAGAGGGAACGACCTGTGTGAAGCCCAGACCATTCATTGTGCATAGGAGGTCTTGGCCAAGGCGTGAGAGCTCATCATCCACCCATGCATTGAAATCCCCGAGGATGAGCCATCTTTATTGTTCCAGAACCAGGCCAGCAACAGTGTCTGCAATTTCTTGTAGAAATATCTTTCCATCTCCAGGTGGCCGGTAAATGAGAAGTACTCTGAAACCTAATCCTGTCGAACTCCGGGCAGCAATGCACTCGAATGAGCGAGTAGTTTCAATCGGGTGGACCCTAAGTTTAAGTTCTTTTTTGAAGCAGATAGCCACCCCGCCACCCCTGCGGTCCAGTCTTGGGTTGTGGATGACAGAGTAGTTTGTTGGTACTGCAGCCTCCAATATAGGTGCTGCATTTTCATCTAGCCAGGTCTCTGTAATACAGGCTAGATCTGCAGATTCAATAAGGTCAGCAATTGTTGCAGTCTTGTTTCTTATAGATCTGGCATTACAAAGGACTGACCTGATTGGGCATACCAGAGGGCCTTCAGTTTTCTTTATGTTAAGTGCAGGAGCTCTGGGTATGGGGGTCACAAAGTGAGAGTTGACAGTTCTGTCCTTCCAAACACAGGGCCGTCTTTTGGGTATCACTTCTATTTGATTGTTCTTTGAGTATGAGGGTGAGCAGGTGGGCAAAGGACTTAGATGGTTACCAGGGGAAATACATTTCCGGCCTGCTCGCTTCCCACGAATGCGCCAGTGTTTTCTTTTTAAAATGCCAAGGGATTGGAGAATAGAAGCCTGTGATGGTGTGATAGGAACTGCAGAACGTGGTGGGCGGAGTGAAAGAATGAAGCTGGAGCAATACGTATACATTTGGTCATCAATGACAGATTACTATAAGTTTGAGCTGCATATGATGATGAGAGAGGGAGAGAAAGCAGTGTTTTGTTTTGTTTTTCCTTTTTGTGTTTTGTTTTCCCCCAGTTCGGTATGTGATCCAAAATTATAATGGCATATGAACAAAGTTATTGCTATAACCTATTGGGTGTGTTTGAAGCAAGTAATAAATGAAATAACTGCTGATTTAGTCAATTATCCTAGGATAGGCAGTCTTTTGGAAGGTGTTAGAAGCCAATTCCTACTGTGTAGGTGTGAAAAGTCTCAGTGTGAGAGGCCTTTGAAGTAGATTTTTTTTTTTTTTTGTGTGGGGGTAGTAGTGATAACGTGTCCTGGAAATGGATCCTGATTTTAAACAGTGAGCCTTCAGCAATTCAGAGCCTGAATATACTGATATTAGTAGATTAATGCAATAAGTCAGTTATTTGTTGCTCAGAGAACAGAGGTGGATGATGTCTAAGTGAGGGGCTGGATGTAGCCAAAGATAGGTTGTAATCCACAGTACCTTATCTGGGTAATGTCCAATGCAGAGTACAGCAGCTGCTAAACTGAAGGATTTCTCAGTGGAGATATGCAGAGGATTCAGTCCAGGATTCAATCCAGTGTGTATCTCAGCGCAGGAATGCAATCCGTTGGTTTTGATTAAATGTACGCGCAGAGTAGTACAAGTTAAAGGTAAGTCCATGGATATTTATGATGATTCATAGGTCAGTTGTGGTGAATTTAAGCTGTTTTATGGAGATGATCAGGAGCATACAAAAGGTGAGGCAGCCATCTTGGGCGCCAGTTCTGAAAAGCTTCTTTGGTCAAGCAATTAAATGCATAGGTAGCATAAACATAATAATAGTTCGACGAATAAAGTCTAGTTAAAAAATGTATGAAGCACTTGCAGAATCAGAGTCTCTTTCATTAAAGCTGAATTGGAGGGGGTCAGTATGGGAAGGTTTAGGAAAATACTGGGCATCTTCTCTTTCTGTAGTGAATGCATGCCAGGATGACCAACGAACCAAAGGAGAGGTAGTGGAGTATGAATAGGCAGGGACGGAACTGCCAGAGACAACGAAGTCAGATGTAGCTGTGCTCCCAGCCCTGAAGGGGGCACCGCCACTATTGTCCCGAGTTTATATGCCCTTCCTGCTCTCCTGAGTGCTCTGGTCATGGCCAGAACCCTGACTGATTGAGAGGATGTCAGGGAGACAGTGTGGGCGTACATGGAGGAGAGAAGAGCGACTGTCACTGTGAGGAGACACTGGATGGGAGCGAGAGAGCCTCAACAGCAGAGGTCAGAGGCTTAACAAACAGTCTGTGCTATTCGTAATGGATGGGGGGGACGAATGCTGAGAATGGACAACAGTGACTGCAGCAAATCACTTGTGAAGGTGCAGCCACTGCAGAGAGATCTGTCTCTCTCCTCACATTCCAAAAGTGTTTTGTTGCAGTCACAGCTGTAGTTTCTCAGCATCCCCTTGGAAGACCCCCTGCTACCTGTGATCCACGTGTGTGAGGAGAAAGGCTGCCGACATCTAGTACCAGCAGCATGATGCCCCCCTGCACAGACAGAAGAAAAAGTCATCACTGCACCCTGTATACTGTAGCACTGATTCAATGTAAAGTATACCGATTATGACTTGCTCCTTATACAGTGACTTAGGGGCCATTTATCATGGATTGCATATTCAGTACTATCTGGGCGGGATCTTATCGCCTAGGATCGCATTGCAATATGCGATCCTATCACCCAAATGTATTATTGTGCAAACGCAAGGACAGGGCTCTGAAAGGAGCCTGTCCCTGTGATGTGCAGTGATGGCTGCCATGGCTTCTGCGCGTGCGCTGTCAGCTAAGATCGCATTGCACAGTGGCCACTGCCCTCTGCTCAGCCACAAGTGCGATGTGTAGCCCATAGGCTACAGTGGGCAACCGCCATCTTCAGATGACGGTAGCTGCGGCCTATACTAGGTATGCATCACATATTGCGAAATCAGGCATCATCTCATCCTCCATAAACCTATGGGGGTTTCGGGTGCCGGAGGGAATGGAGTGATTGCAGCAGGTACCTGCAATATCTGCTGCGGGTCCTCCTACTTACATTCAGGTGATACTTGATATTTGCGGTTAACCCCCGAAAATAGGTATTCTTGGGGATATAGCCGCAAATGTACAATGACAAATGGGCCCCTTAGTGCTGCAGCATATTGGAGTAGAGAGTATGGCTTAGATAAACCATGTATATAGGGAAGAGTATCAGGGTACTTGTTTAGCTCATCTAAGCCAGTGATCACCATCAGGGGAGTATGCTGGTACTAATGTACCAGGCCTGGACTTAGGGATCCCTGGACATGTCATCAGTACTGGGCCTCACAATGGGGCAGATGCATTAACCTGGAGAAGGCATAAGGAAGTGATAAACCAGTGATACGTGCAAAGTGATAAAGGCACCAGCCAATTAGCTCAATATGTAAATTAACAGTTAGGATCTGATTGGCTGGTGCCTTTATCACCTTGCACATATCACTGGTTTATCACTTCCTTATGCCTTCTCCAGTTTAATACACCTGCCCCACTCATTGAGAAGTGATGTGACAACATTACTTCCTCCCTTGCCCACTCAGTTGTCCGACTGCTCATGCGCCAACAGTAATTGGCCTATGTGCTGGCTGGAGCCATGGGGGGCGGGGCAACACCATGCATTTTGCCTCCGGGCGTCTGGTATGAACTTACGTCTCTGTGAATAGAGCATATATTGTGTTTCCATAACAAAGTGAAAATTTACTTTTTGGTGATGGAATATCATCCAGGACTACATTTAATAAAGCTAAGGAGGTTATAGGAGATAGTGACAAGTCCAGAACTTTGTTTAGTAGTCCACAGACTAACAACCAGAACTTGCCGAGGGAAGGACAGGACCAAAATACATAGAATGTATGGTCTGTTTCCCCGCACTGTCACCAACAGAATTTGGAACATGAGGGGCAAAATGTATGCAGTCTGTCTAACATTAAATAAAGCCTGTGGAGTAATTTAATATGCATTTCGGTGTGGTTTAGAAATCTCGACATTGTAGAGGGGGACAAAAAAAATGTGCTCTATTGGTTAGGGGACAGGGCAATACCCAACTCCAGTTCCCACTTCTTTTTAGCGTTGAACTTAGAGGTAGGGGCTAGGTTAATAAAATTCTACTGTATACCAGAACGAGATGTCCTCCCTAGAGTTAATTTGGGAAAGGCGCATGAAAATTGTTGGAATTAGAGGATTAGTGGGGCTGCCCTGGATCAAAACAGTTTTAGAAATCTCAGAGCTGGGTTGGAAGAGATCAGGACCTAGATATGAGAACAGGAGGTACTCCAATTTCAGGACAGAAAAGAAAACAAAGAAAGGAAATAGAAGAGAGGACAAAAATAATGATGTACAACCAACAAAAAGCCCAATGATCAATTTATCAAAGTATGTATTGACTGAGAGGGAAACTAATGTTTTAGAACATGGCTTATCCATTACTACTAAACGAGGACCTACTCCTAGTGGGTTTGATATATACATGGATACAGGAAATTATCATATGGAATATTACATTAAAAAAATCTTTTTGCAAAACAGAATATAATAGCAAATGCCATAATTAAAGTTATATTGAGAAAAAAGGTACAGGGTTGAAACAGCTCTACATTTTTTCCAATTAAGTCAAGAGGCAACTATGTGGAAATATTTTCAAAATTGATAAGAAAAGATTTTGATGCCATTTCTAAAAATGAATACAGTACAAGTCGAGGGACAATTTTAAGAAAAGAAAAATTGGTGCCATAAAGCAACTGGAAAATAATCATAATTTCATCATAAAGAGTGCTGACAGGTAACCTCACCTGTAGAATCTTAGTTAGAAGGAGACCCCATGGTAAATAATAAACATATAGTGTTCATTATGGATTGTATGAGATTTAGGGGTTTAATTACTACGGGTTGATTTTGGTTGATATTGTGTTTTTTTTATAGATTTTCCATGACCTGGAAAGTCCAGTTCTGGTTATGGATTTAGCAGCAGACCCCACATTTTTTAAAACTATTTTTCTTTGCTTTTAATGCTAAGAAGCAATACACAGATCATAGTGGTCTGTGCGGTGCTTCTTTTTGGATGGGTCTGACTAATGGTAGCCATACACCAGGACGAAATCTTTCCAACCAGCCAACTAGTTGACTGGTTGGAAAGATAATCTGGCAGTGTGTGGGAGCAAACGATTATCAGCCGTTTGCTCCCACACGCTAAAAAACGGTCAGAAACGGTCTGACCAACTAGTTGGGAAAATCAAACCTGTTTGATTTTCCCAACCAATCGTTCAGGTGTAGGGGAAAACTTTCCCCCCAACTGAACGATAAGTAGGCGGACACTGGCTGCTAGTGTCCGCCTACTTTTGTCTCGGGCTGCAGAGGACCCTCTCTGACCAATCCCCTCCAGCCACCTCACCGCCCCAGCCGCATTGACCAGCCACCGCACAGCCACACTGCACCGTCCATCTCTGTCCCGCACCGCCAGCCTCCCGCACCGCAAATTAACCCCCCTCCGCCCGCCAGTCCCTTTCCTCCGCCGGCCGCCCCATCCATCCCGCCCAGTCTTTATTCCTCCAGCCACCTCACCCGCCCAGCTTCCTTCCCATCACAGCCGCCAGCCTCCCTCAGCCAGCACCGTCTCCCGCACCGCTAATTCACCCCCCCGGCCGCCAGCCTCCCTCAGCCAGCGCACCGGCTCCCACACCGATAATTCACCCGCCCCGGCTCCCGCACCGCTAATTCACCCCCGCCCGCCAGACAGACAGACACACAGACACACATATATACACACTGACACACACATATATATACACACACTGACACACATATGTACACTGATATACACACATATATATATATATATATACACACTGACACATATGTACACTGATACATACATATATACAGTGTGATAGACACACATATATACACTGTGATAGACACACATATATACACTGTGATAGACACGTACTGTATAGACACTGACACACTCAAACACTGTGAGATACACACACATACTGATATATACATATATACACACTGTCACACACACACACACACACACACACACACACACTGAGACACACCTATATACACTGACACACTCACATATACTGTCACACACATATATAACTGATACACACATATGTAAACTGTGATACACACACATATACACTTTGATACACATCTATGTACACTGTGACACACTCATATACACTGGTATACACACATACTGTCACACTCACATACACTGACACACACACACACACACACATATTCAATGGTGGGAACTGTCCGGTCAGCGGTGAGGTCACCCGCGGTCAGCGGCTGACCGCGGGTAACCCCACCGCTGACCGGAAAGTTCCCACCATTGAAACTAATGGAGGGAGCTGTGCGATGCGCTTCTGTCACTTCAGACGCGCACAGAGCCAATCAGGTGAGTGCCACGGAGTGGCGCTTCCTGATTGGCTGAAGAGACACTTCTGTGACAGCTGTCACGGGGGTGTCTCTGCATTCGTGGAAAGGGAAACATGGGACCCCTTTCAGTCCGTTTGGTCCGGGTGTTCGGTTTGTTGTTTTGCCAAGTACGTGGATTATAATCTGGACCCTGGATCAGGTGAGTATAATTATCTTTTATTTTCAGGTACCTGTGGATTCTACTTGGAGAAGAGGACCGACTGCTTCGTGTCAACATAGGTAAGTATGTGTGTGTCGACATGTGTGAAATAAAGTTTTACTGTCACGGTGTGTGTCTCCTGTTTTTATTTGGGTATTTTTTTTCCATTAGAACTACAGGTACCAGCGGGCCTGTTTTTCTCCCGCATGCTGGTACTTGTGGTTCTCCAAGTACCAGCTTGCGGCGGAGGCTTGCTGGGACTTGTAGTACTACTGGAAAAAACAATATTCTTTCCATTTTCTCAAGGCTATCAGCCCCCCATCCGCAGCCTTTGGATGGGGGGGACAGCCTCGGGCTTCACCCCTGGCCCTTGGGTGGCTGGGGGGGGGGCCTTGATTGAAGGGGTCCCCACTCCCCCAGGGTACCCCGGCCAGGGGTGACTAGTTGGATATTTAATGCCACGGCCGCAGGGCACTGTATAAAAGTAACCCCCGGCTGTGGCATTATCTGTCCAGCTAGTGGAGCCCGATGCTTGTGTAAAAAATACGGGGGACCCCTACTCTTTGTCCACCCGTATTTTTTGCACCAGCACCAGGTGCAGAGCCCGGTGCTGGTTTTAAAAATACGGGGGATCCCCTGTCCGTTTTTTCCCCGGATTTTTAGAACCAGGACCGGCTCGAAGAGCCCGAGGCTGGTTATGCTTTGGAGGGGGGACCCCACGCAATTTTTTTCCGGGTTTTTCCCATTCCATTTAAAAAAATAATAATCTTTTTAAAAATATATAAATAATACTTGTGCCTCCAAAAAAGACAAACCAAGTACCTAATCCCTTCTAATATAAATAGATATGCTA
Organism: Pseudophryne corroboree; assembly: GCF_028390025.1. Classification (NCBI taxonomy): domain Eukaryota; kingdom Metazoa; phylum Chordata; class Amphibia; order Anura; family Myobatrachidae; genus Pseudophryne; species Pseudophryne corroboree. The sequence goes on from NC_086444.1 coordinate 783,039,315, forward strand.
TTTAGAGATGAGCGGGTTCGGTTTCTCTGAAACCGAACCCGCACGAACTTCATGTTTTTTTTACGGGTCCGAGCAGACTCGGATCCTCCCGCCTTGCTCGGTTAACCCGAGCGCGCCCGAACGTCATCATGACGCTGTCGGATTCTCGCGAGACTCGGATTCTATATAAGGAGCCGCGCGTCGCCGCCATTTTCACACGTGCATTGAGATTGATAGGGAGAGGACGTGGCTGGCGTCCTCTCCATTAGAAATTAGATTAGAAGAGAGAGAGAGATTGTGCAGAGTCAGACAGAGTTTACCACAGTGACCAGTGCAGTTGTTGTTAGTTAACTTTTATTTATTTTAATATAATATATCCGTTCTCTGCTATATCCGTTCTCTGCCTGAAAAAAAACGATACACAGCAGCAGCCAGTCACACAGTGTGACTCAGTCTGTGTGCACTCAGCTCAGCCCAGTGTGCTGCACATCAATGTATAAAAGGCAAAGCTTATAATAATTGTGGGGGAGACTGGGGAGCACTGCAGGTTGTTATAGCAGGAGCCCCCAGGAGTACATAATATTATATTAATTTAAAATTAAACAGTGCACACTTTTGCTGCAGGAGTGCCACTGCCAGTGTGACTAGTGGTGACCAGTGCCTGACCACCAGTATAGTAGTATATTGTTGTATGTATTGTATACTATCTCTTTATCAACCAGTCTATATTAGCAGCAGACACAGTACAGTGCGGTAGTTCACGGCTGTGGCTACCTCTGTGTCGGCAGTCGGAACTCGGCAGGCAGTCCGTCCATCCATAATTGTATTACAATATATACCACCTAACCGTGGTATTTTTTTTTCTTTCTTTATACCGTCGTCATAGTGTCATACTAGTTGTTACGAGTATACTACTATCTCTTTATCAACCAGTGTACAGTGCGGTAGTTCACGGCTGTGGCTACCTCTGTGTCGGCAGTCGGCAGGCAGTCCGTCCATCCATAATTGTATTATTATTATAATATATACCACCTAACCGTGGTTTTTTTTTCATTCTTTATACCGTCGTCATAGTGTCATACTAGTTGTTACGAGTATACTACTATCTCTTTATCAACCAGTGTACAGTGCGGTAGTTCACGGCTGTGGCTACCTCTGTGTCGGCAGTCGGCAGGCAGTCCGTCCATCCATAATTGTATTATTATTATAATATATACCACCTAACTGTGGTATTTTTTTTTCTTTCTTTATACCGTCGTCATAGTGTCATACTAGTTGTTACGAGTATACTACTATCTCTTTATCAACCAGTGTACAGTGCGGTAGTTCACGGCTGTGGCTACCTCTGTGTCGGCAGTCGGCAGGCAGTCCGTCCATCCATAATTGTATTATTATTATAATATATACCACCTAACTGTGGTATTTTTTTTTCTTTCTTTATACCGTCGTCATAGTGTCATACTAGTTGTTACGAGTATACTACTATCTCTTTATCAACCAGTGTACAGTGCGGTAGTTCACGGCTGTGGCTACCTCTGTGTCGGCAGTCGGCAGGCAGTCCGTCCATCCATAATTGTATTATTATTATAATATATACCACCTAACCGTGGTTTTTTTTTCATTCTTTATACCGTCGTCATAGTGTCATACTAGTTGTTACGAGTATACTACTATCTCTTTATCAACCAGTGTACAGTGCGGTAGTTCACGGCTGTGGCTACCTCTGTGTCGGCAGTCGGCAGGCAGTCCGTCCATCCATAATTGTATTATTATTATAATATATACCACCTAACCGTGGTATTTTTTTTTCTTTCTTTATACCGTCGTCATAGTGTCATACTAGTTGTTACGAGTATACTACTATCTCTTTATCAACCAGTGTACAGTGCGGTAGTTCACGGCTGTGGCTACCTCTGTGTCGGCAGTCGGCAGGCAGTCCGTCCATCCATAATTGTATTATTATTATAATATATACCACCTAACCGTGGTTTTTTTTTCATTCTTTATACCGTCATAGTGTCATACTAGTTGTTACGAGTATACTACTATCTCTTTATCAACCAGTGTACAGTGCGGTAGTTCACGGCTGTGGCTACCTCTGTGTCGGCAGTCGGCAGGCAGTCCGTCCATCCATAATTGTATTATTATTATAATATATACCACCTAACTGTGGTATTTTTTTTTCTTTCTTTATACCGTCGTCATAGTGTCATACTAGTTGTTACGAGTATACTACTATCTCTTTATCAACCAGTGTACAGTGCGGTAGTTCACGGCTGTGGCTACCTCTGTGTCGGCAGTCGGCAGGCAGTCCGTCCATCCATAATTGTATTATTATTATAATATATACCACCTAACCGTGGTTTTTTTTTCATTCTTTATACCGTCGTCATAGTGTCATACTAGTTGTTACGAGTATACTACTATCTCTTTATCAACCAGTGTACAGTGCGGTAGTTCACGGCTGTGGCTACCTCTGTGTCGGCAGTCGGCAGGCAGTCCGTCCATCCATAATTGTATTATTATTATAATATATACCACCTAACCGTGGTTTTTTTATACCACCTAACCGTGGCAGTCCGTCCATAATTGTATACTAGTATCCAATCCATCCATCTCCATTGTTTACCTGAGGTGCCTTTTAGTTCTGCCTATAAAATATGGAGAACAAAAAAGTTGAGGTTCCAAAATTAGGGAAAGATCAAGATCCACTTCCACCTCGTGCTGAAGCTGCTGCCACTAGTCATGGCCGAGACGATGAAATGCCAGCAACGTCGTCTGCCAAGGCCGATGCCCAATGTCATAGTACAGAGCATGTCAAATCCAAAACACCAAATATCAGAAAAAAAAGGACTCCAAAACCTAAAATAAAATTGTCGGAGGAGAAGCGTAAACTTGCCAATATGCCATTTACCACACGGAGTGGCAAGGAACGGCTGAGGCCCTGGCCTATGTTCATGGCTAGTGGTTCAGCTTCACATGAGGATGGAAGCACTCAGCCTCTCGCTAGAAAACTGAAAAGACTCAAGCTGGCAAAAGCACCGCAAAGAACTGTGCGTTCTTTGAAATCCCAAATCCACAAGGAGAGTCCAATTGTGTCGTTTGCGATGCCTGACCTTCCCAACACTGGACGTGAAGAGCATGCGCCTTCCACTATTTGCATGCCCCCTGCAAGTGCTGGAAGGAGCACCCGCAGTCCAGTTCCTGATAGTCAGATTGAAGATGTCAGTGTTGAAGTACACCAGGATGAGGAGGATATGGGTGTTGCTGGCGCTGGGGAGGAAATTGACCAGGAGGATTCTGATGGTGAGGTGGTTTGTTTAAGTCAGGCACCCGGGGAGACACCTGTTGTCCGTGGGAGGAATATGGCCGTTGACATGCCAGGTGAAAATACCAAAAAAATCAGCTCTTCGGTGTGGAGGTATTTCACCAGAAATGCGGACAACAGGTGTCAAGCCGTGTGTTCCCTTTGTCAAGCTGTAATAAGTAGGGGTAAGGACGTTAACCACCTCGGAACATCCTCCCTTATACGTCACCTGCAGCGCATTCATAATAAGTCAGTGACAAGTTCAAAAACTTTGGGTGACAGCGGAAGCAGTCCACTGACCAGTAAATCCCTTCCTCTTGTAACCAAGCTCACGCAAACCACCCCACCAACTCCCTCAGTGTCAATTTCCTCCTTCCCCAGGAATGCCAATAGTCCTGCAGGCCATGTCACTGGCAAGTCTGACGAGTCCTCTCCTGCCTGTGATTCCTCCGATGCATCCTTGCGTGTAACGCCTACTGCTGCTGGCGCTGCTGTTGTTGCCGCTGGGAGTCGATGGTCATCCCAGAGGGGAAGTCGTAAGCCCACTTGTACTACTTCCAGTAAGCAATTGACTGTTCAACAGTCCTTTGCGAGGAAGATGAAATATCACAGCAGTCATCCTACTGCAAAGCGGATAACTGAGTCCTTGACAACTATGTTGGTGTTAGACGTGCGTCCGGTATCCGCCGTTAGTTCACAGGGAACTAGACAATTTATTGAGGCAGTGTGCCCCCGTTACCTAATACCATCTAGGTTCCACTTCTCTAGGCAGGCGATACCGAGAATGTACACGGACGTCAGAAAAAGACTCACCAGTGTCCTAAAAAATGCAGTTGTACCCAATGTCCACTTAACCACGGACATGTGGACAAGTGGAGCAGGGCAGGGTCAGGACTATATGACTGTGACAGCCCACTGGGTAGATGTATGGACTCCCGCCGCAAGAACAGCAGCGGCGGCACCAGTAGCAGCATCTCGCAAACGCCAACTCTTTCCTAGGCAGGCTACGCTTTGTATCACCGCTTTCCAGAATACGCACACAGCTGAAAACCTCTTACGGCAACTGAGGAAGATCATCGCGGAATGGCTTACCCCAATTGGACTCTCCTGTGGATTTGTGGCATCGGACAACGCCAGCAATATTGTGTGTGCATTAAATATGGGCAAATTCCAGCACGTCCCATGTTTTGCACATACCTTGAATTTGGTGGTGCAGAATTTTTTAAAAAACGACAGGGGCGTGCAAGAGATGCTGTCGGTGGCCAGAAAAATTGCGGGACACTTTCGGCGTACAGGCACCACGTACAGAAGACTGGAGCACCACCAAAAACTACTGAACCTGCCCTGCCATCATCTGAAGCAAGAAGTGGTAACGAGGTGGAATTCAACCCTCTATATGCTTCAGAGGTTGGAGGAGCAGCAAAAGGCCATTCAAGCCTATACAATTGAGCACGATATAGGAGATGGAATGCACCTGTCTCAAGTGCAGTGGAGAATGATTTCAACGTTGTGCAAGGTTCTGATGCCCTTTGAACTTGCCACACGTGAAGTCAGTTCAGACACTGCCAGCCTGAGTCAGGTCATTCCCCTCATCAGGCTTTTGCAGAAGAAGCTGGAGGCATTGAAGAAGGAGCTAACACGGAGCGATTCCGCTAGGCATGTGGGACTTGTGGATGCAGCCCTTAATTCGCTTAACAAGGATTCACGGGTGGTCAATCTGTTGAAATCAGAGCACTACATTTTGGCCACCGTGCTCGATCCTAGATTTAAAGCCTACCTTGGATCTCTCTTTCCGGCAGACACAGGTCTGCTGGGGTTGAAAGACCTGCTGGTGACAAAATTGTCAAGTCAAGCGGAACGCGACCTGTCAACATCTCCTCCTTCACATTCTCCCGCAACTGGGGGTGCGAGGAAAAGGCTCAGAATTCCGAGCCCACCCGCTGGCGGTGATGCAGGGCAGTCTGGAGCGACTGCTGATGCTGACATCTGGTCCGGACTGAAGGACCTGACAACGATTACGGACATGTCGTCTACTGTCACTGCATATGATTCTCTCAACATTGATAGAATGGTGGAGGATTATATGAGTGACCGCATCCAAGTAGGCACGTCACACAGTCCGTACTTATACTGGCAGGAAAAAGAGGCAATTTGGAGGCCCTTGCACAAACTGGCTTTATTCTACCTAAGTTGCCCTCCCACAAGTGTGTACTCCGAAAGAGTGTTTAGTGCCGCCGCTCACCTTGTCAGCAATCGGCGTACGAGGTTACATCCAGAAAATGTGGAGAAGATGATGTTCATTAAAATGAATTATAATCAATTCCTCCACGGAGACATTGACCAGCAGCAATTGCCTCCACAAAGTACACAGGGAGCTGAGATGGTGGATTCCAGTGGGGACGAATTGATAATCTGTGAGGAGGGGGATGTACACGGTGATATATCGGAGGGTGAAGATGAGGTGGACATCTTGCCTCTGTAGAGCCAGTTTGTGCAAGGAGAGATTAATTGCTTCTTTTTTGGGGGGGGTCCAAACCAACCCGTCATATCAGTCACAGTCGTGTGGCAGACCCTGTCACTGAAATGATGGGTTGGTTAAAGTGTGCATGTCCTGTTTTGTTTATACAACATAAGGGTGGGTGGGAGGGCCCAAGGATAATTCCATCTTGCACCTCTTTTTTCTTTTCTTTTTCTTTGCATCATGTGCTGATTGGGGAGGGTTTTTTGGAAGGGACATCCTGCGTGACACTGCAGTGCCACTCCTAGATGGGCCCGGTGTTTGTGTCGGCCACTAGGGTCGCTTATCTTTCTCACACAGTCAGCTACCTCATTGCGCCTCTTTTTTTCTTTGCGTCATGTGCTGTTTGGGGAGGGTTTTTTGGAAGGGACATCCTGCGTGACACTGCAGTGACACTCCTAGATGGGCCCGGTGTTTGTGTCGGCCACTAGGGTCGCTTATCTTACTCACACAGCGACCTCGGTGCAAATTTTAGGACTAAAAATAATATTGTGAGGTGTGATGTGTTCAGAATAGGCTGAAAATGAGTGTAAATTATGTTTTTTGAGGTTAATAATACTTTGGGATCAAAATTACCCCCAAATTCTATGATTTAAGCTGTTTTTTAGGGTTTTTTGAAAAAAACACCCGAATCCAAAACACACCCGAATCCGACAAAAAAAATTCGGTGAGGTTTTGCCAAAACGCGGTCGAACCCAAAACACGGCCGCGGAACCGAACCCAAAACCAAAACACAAAACCCGAAAAATTTCAGGCGCTCATCTCTAATGCTATTACCAAAAAAAAAAACACCAAAAAAAAACATGTTTTTACATTTTTTTATTAGATTCCGCCAGCAAACTGTGGCGGATTGAAAATGACCAAAACCGAAACGTTAAGCTGTCAGAACAGGGTTACGTATGTTCTTGATTTTTGAAAAGTCCTAGAGTGCCGCCTATCGTTTGTGATATGTTTGCTTTTTGAAGCTCAGGAGGGCACCAGGCAAGCTGTACATTTTACTACATTGGGAGTGCCGAATATCTACATCTGGTATATATATATATATATATTTGCCTTGGCAGCCCAACCATGCTGGTATCCATAGTTCGGTATAAAAATAAGTAAATCTAATAAATGTATGGTGGTGAAAGAAAAGCCCAGTTTCACTGAAAAAAAGACACTTCTGCATGTTTTGAAATGAAAAAACAAAACAAAACTGAAGAACTGTAGGCAGGCACTGTCCGCCTACTTCGGTGACATTACAAGTTGGACAGAAGTTGGAAGGTTGGTTGGTCTGATGAAAAGTTGGTTAGATGTGTGGAGCACTGGTAAAAAGTTGGTGAGATGTGTGGGGCACTGTTTTAGTTGAACAGACAAGTTGGATGGTTGGAAGTTTGGAGTGTTGGAGAAAAGTTGGTCTGATGTATGGCTAGCATTAGTGTTTGACAGTAGTTTCTATTTGCTGTCAATTTTGAAATGAAAGCTTAAAACCAACAGCATTTACACCTGTAGAATCTGTCTGATATCGATGTTGGGTTTCAAATGAGTTGAAACATGACGGATGATAACTGTGTGGATTTTGCAGTTGGTAGTCTGATCAGTGCTGGTTGATGATGTGAGTGGATTTTAAAATTGATCTAAAAATTGACCTTTAGTAAATATACCGCTTATTATTAAAAATAATAATTATGAAGTCCAGGTGGTCTACTGTAACCAGAGATCTGGGACATCAATGGGGAATCTATTTTCATCCAGTCTAGCAAATCTATATGTAGGTAATTGCAAAATAAATATATATTTACTGTAGTGTGACTCCTTATAGAAAAAATATAAAATTATATAAGAGATCTATTGATGATGTTCTCATGCTATGGGAAGGAAAAGGGGAGGTTTTTGTGGAATTCATGAAATACCTTAATAACAATGAATTTAATTCAAATTCACCTAAAACTTTCAAAAAGGAAAAATAGAGTTCCTGGATCTTGTTTTGGATACATCTCATTGGACCTTAATAGGAAAATTGAAACATATAACCATACAAAAAATATTGATAGCAATAACTATTAACATGTAAAAGCTGCCATCTTGAATAATGAACAAAAAATATTCATTTTCTCAGTTTGCTATGATCAGAAGAAACTGTGCCAGTGATAAGAAATGTAATGAACAGGCAGAGATATATTGTAAGAGATTAAAAGAAAAGAAATACCCTACAGGTTTGATAGAGATGAATGGGAATAAAGCTAAAAAGTTTGAGAGAGGGAGTCAGTTAACTTTTATAAAGAAAGATAAATAATGAAAATAGCTTTATACCATTTGTAACAATTTATAATACAAAAGAAAAGCTAATCTGTTCTATTTTGAGAAAATAGTTGGTGCATTCTTCAGCTTGATCCTATTACTGTATATATAAAAGATATTTTCTCAACTACCCACAGGTTTATTTTAGAAAAGCCATTTTAAAGATGATGAAAACAGAGAAACTGCTTAGGGAAAACAAAAAGGTATTTTCCATGTTTACACTGTAAGGTATGTAAACATTCCCATAGAGAAAGGTATACATTTTTAATGCAGATAATAAAGTTAAAAAGAAAGAAAAAGAGCCTAATTAATTTGTCAAACAACATTTGTAATATATCTGATTAAATATAGGTTGTGGAAAATATATATAGTATAAACAAAATGCCAGTTAAAAATAAGTACAAATGTTTGAGCATATATGAAAATATTAAAAATGAGGAACCACAGCATATTTAAGGCCCCCATACATCTAATCCCAATTTCCCCAACCCAGCCGTAACTGCTGATCCACCGTTTGGTAGCCATCAATGATCGGTAATCCGTCAGGGAATCGGGAAACTTCTTCATTTTAAAAATCCAGTATTATACGTTGTCTGCCTGAAAAACGCTCCATATCTGTGCTCAGTGTGCTGCATATATCTGTGCTCACACTGCTTTATTGTGGGGACTGGGGACCAGCAGTATTATATAGGAGGAGTACAGTGCAGAGTTTTGCTGACCAGTGACCACCAGTATACGTTGTCTGCCTGAAAAATGCTCCATATCTGTGCTCAGTGTGCTGCATATATCTGTGCTCACACTGCTTTATTGTGGGGACTGGGGACCAGCAGTATTATATAGGAGGAGTACAGTGCAGAGTTTTGCTGACCAGTGACCACCAGTATTATACGTTGATCTATTACTGGCATATAATTCCACACATTAAAAAATGGAGAACAAAAATGTGGAGGGTAACATAGGGTAAGATCAAGATCCACTTCCACCTCGTGCTGAAGCTGCTGCCACTAGTCATGGCCGAGACGATGAAATGCCATCAACATCGTCTGCCAAGGCCTATGCACAATGTCATAGTAGAGAGCATGTAAAATCCACAAAAATAAAGCTCAGTAAAATGACCCAAAAATCTAAATCAAAATCGTCTGAGGAGAAGCGTAAACTTGCCAATGTGCCATTTACGACACGGAGTGGCAAGGAACGGCTGAGGTCCTGGCCTATGTTCAAGGCTAGTGGTTCAGCTTCACCTGAGGATGGAAGCACTTATCCTCCTGCTAGAAAACTTAAAAGAGTTAAGATGGCAAAAGCACAGCAAAGAACTGTGCGTTCTTCTAAATCACAAATCCCCAAGGAGAGTCCAATTGTGTCGGTTGCGATGCCTGACCTTCCCAACACTGGACGGGAAGAGGTTGCGCCTTCCATCATTTGCACGCCACCCTGCAAGTGCTGGAAGGTGCACAAGCAGTCCAGTTCCTGATAGTCAAATTGAAGATGTCACTGTTGAAGTACACCAGGATGAGGATATGGGTGTTGCTGGCGCTGGGGAGGAAATTGACAAGGAGTATTCTGATGGTGAGGTGGTTTGTTTAAGTCAGGCACCCGGGGAGACACCTGTTGTCCGTGGGACGAATATGGCTATTGACATGCCTGTTCAAAATACAAAAAAAAATAACCTCTTCGGTGTGGAATTATTTCAACAGAAATGCGGACAACTGGTGTCAAGCTGTGTTTTGCCTTTGTCAAGCTGTAATAAGTAGGGGTAAGGACGTTAACCACCTAGGAACATCCTCCCTTATACGTCACCTGGACCGCATTCATCAGAAGTCAGTGACAAGTTCAAAAACTTTGGATGACAGCGGAAGCAGTCCACTGACCACTAAATCCCTTCCTCTGTAACCAAGCTCCTGCAAACCACACCACCAACTCCCTCAGTGTCAATTTCCTCCTTAAACAGGAAAGCCAATAGTCCTGCAGGCCATGTCACTGTCAAGTCAGACGAGTCCTCTCCTGCCTGTTGTTGCTGCTGGGAGTCGATCGTCATCCCAGAGGGGAAGTCGGAAGACCACTTGTACTACTTCCAGTAAGCAATTGACTGTCCAACAGTCCTTTGCGAGGAAGATTAAATATCACAGCAGTCATCCTGCTGCAAAGCGGATAACTCAGGCCTTGGCAGCCTGGGTGGTGAGAAACGTGTTTCCGGTATCCACCGTTAATTTACAGGCAACTAGAGACTTGATTGAGGTACTGTGTCCCCGGTACCAAATACCATCTAGGTTCCATTTCTCTAGGCAGGCGATACCGAAAATGTACACAGACGTCAGAAAAAGAGTCACCAGTGTCCTAAAAAATGCAGTTGTACCCAATGTCCACTTAACCACTGACATGTGGACAAGTGGAGCAGGGCAGACTCAGGATTATATGACTGTGACAGCCCACTGGGTAGAAGTATTGCCTCCCGCAGCAAGAACAGCAGCGGCGGCACCAGTAGCAGCATCTCGCAAATGCCAACTCGTTCCTAGGCAGGCTACGCTTTGTATCACCGCTTTCCATAAAAGGCACACAGCTGACAACCTCTTACGGAAACTGAGGAACATCATCGCAGAATGGCTTACCCCAATTGGACTCTCCTGGGGATTTGTGACATCGGACAATGCCACCAATATTGTGCGTGCATTACATCTGGGCAAGTTCCAGCACGTCCCATGTTTTGCACATACATTGAATTTGGTGGTGCATAATTATTTAAAAAACGACAGGGGCGTGCAAGAGATGCTGTCGGTGGCCCGAAGAATTGCGGGCCACTTTCGGCATTCAGCCACCGCTTGCCGAAGACTGGAGCACCAGCAAACAGTCCTGAACCTGCCCTGCCATCATCTGAAGCAAGAGGTGGTAACGAGGTGGAATTCAACCCTCTATATGCTTCAGAGAATGGAGGAGCAGCAAAAGGCCATTCAAGCCTATACATCTGCCTACGATATAGGCAAAGGAGGGGGAATGCACCTGACTCAAGTGCAGTGGAGAATGATTTCAACGTTGTGCAAGGTTCTGCAACCCTTTGAACTTGCCACACGTGAAGTCAGTTCAGACACTGCTAGCCTGAGTCAGGTCATTCCCCTCATCAGGCTTTTGCAGAAGAAGCTGGAGACATTGAAGGAGGAGCTAAAACAGAGCGATTCCGCTAGGCATGTGGGACTTGTGGATGGAGCCCTTAATTCGCTTAACCAGGATTCACGGGTGGTCAATCTGTTGAAATCCGAGCACTACATTTTGGCCACCGTGCTCGATCCTAGATTTAAAACCTATGTTGTATCTCTTTCCGGCAGACACAAGTCTGCAGAGGTTCAAAGACCTGCTGGTGAGAAAATTGTCAAGTCAAGCGGAACGTGACCCGTCAACAGCTCCTCCTTCACATTCTCCCGCAACTGGGGGTGCGAGGAAAAGGCTAAGAATTCCGAGCCCACCCGCTGGCGGTGATGCAGGGCAGTCTGGAGCGAGTGCTGACATCTGGTCCGGACTGAAAGACCTGCCAACGATTACTGACATGTCGTCTACTTTCACTGCATATGATTCTGTCACCATTGAAAGAATGGTGGAGGATTATATGAGTGACCGCATCCAAGTAGGCACGTCAGACAGTCCGTACATATACTGGCAGGAAAAAGAGGCAATTTGGAGGCCCTTGCAGAAACTGGCTTTATTTTACCTAAGTTGCCCCCCCTCCAGTGTGTACTCCGAAAGAGTGTTTAGTGCAGCCGCTCACCTTGTCAGCAATCGGCGTACGAGGTTACTTCCAGAAAATGTGGAGAAGATGATGTTCATAAAAATGAATTATAATCAATTCCTCCGTGGAGATATTCACCAGCAGCAATTGCCTCCAGAAAGTACACAGGGGCCTGAGATGGTGGATTCCAGTGGGGATGAATTAATAATCTGTGAGGAGGGGGATGTACACAGTGAAAGGGGTGAGGAATCGGACGATGATGAGGAGGTGATGATGAGGAGGAGGAGGCCTCTGTAGAGCCAGTTTGTGCAAGGAGAGATTGATTGCTTCTTTTTTGGTGGGGGCCCAAACCAACCAGTCATTTCAGTCACAGTTGTGTGGCAGACCCTGTCGCTGAAATGATGGGTTCGTTAAAGTGTGCATGTCCTGTTTAAACAACATAAGGGTGGGTGGGAGGGCCCAAGGACAATTCCATCTTGCACCTCTTTTTTCTTCCATTTTTCTTTGCATCATGTGCTGTTTGGGGACTATTTTTTTGAAGTGCCATCCTGCCTGACACTGCAGTGCCACTCCTAGATGGGCCAGGTGTTTGTGTCGGCCACTTGTGTTGCTTAGCTTAGCCATCCAGCGACCTTGGTGCACCTCTTTATTTCTTTGCATCATGTGCTGTTTGGGGACTATTTTTTTGAAGTGCCATCCTGTCTGACACTGCAGTGCCACTCCTAGATGGGCCAGGTGTTTGTGTCGGCCACTCGGGTCGCTTAGCTTAGTCATCCAGCGACCTCGGTGCAAATTTTAGGACTAAAAATAATATTGTGAGGTGTGAGGTGTTCAGAATAGACTGAAAATGAGTGGAAATTATGGTTATTGAGGTTAATAATACTATGGGATCAAAATGACCCCCAAATTCTATCATTTAAGCTGTTTTTGAGGGTTTTTTGTAAATAAACACCCGAATCCAAAACACACCCGAAGCCAACAAAAAAATTTCAGGGAGGTTTTGCCAAAACGCGTCCGAATCCAAAACACGGCCGCGGAACCGAATCCAAAACCAAAACACAAAACCCGAAAAATATCCGGTGCACATCACTAATGATTATCCAAACTCTGGAAAAAGCAGGTCTATTTTTTTGCTGCTTTATTTAACGAATCGCAAAAAAATACACCCGCACTTGAGCACTCAGAGTCTAACACCCAAATCCGAATGAATAGTGAATACCCGTATTGTAGGAAATAACAGCCGCGTTTGACTGATGGTCTATTCATTCGTATTTCTGAACTTTGTCATTCAAACCATTACGAATAGTCCAAACACTGCCGAGATTTGTGCTTAGTGAATTCCCATGTTGGGACTTAGAAAAAAAAACACAAATCGGACAAACTTGATTTTTTAGTAAATATTGGCCCAAGAGTGAGAGCATAGGAGTCCGGAACTTGATAGCTCCAGCTCTGTAATTTACTTGGCAACTGACTGCATGTGGCCCCAGGGGATTTGCTACCAGTAATGTGATGACATATGCTTTTATCAATATGTTTCATACAATATGAGTGCGATGTATAAATAAATACATGAATATTATTTGTCAATATTGCACTACTCCCCATCCACTTTTTCTCCATCCAAGGCTTAGTAAATAGATCTCTTAGACACTTGTTTGGTGTTTTGGAACTGTGGTGGGCGTTTTTGGACTTGAACCTGTAATTGCATCTTTGTGGGGCCCTTTTTTGAACACCAGAACGGAACCACTTCCCGCCTACTCCTCTCCCCTGGCTGCAGGAGCTGATGGCAACTGAAGGGGGTAGAAACTGTAGCGCCAGGCACCCAAGCGGTGCAGCACCTTGCTCCGGGTCAGCCACACAGTAAGTAGCTCTGGCCTGTTTGGCCACCCATCTGAACCTTGTCTCATGACCACCATTACCTGGCTGTGCACAGCAGCAGTAAGTTTGGTTCTAGCATAGTGGTGTCATCAGTACCAGGGATAGAGCTGAGAGTGGGACCGGAGTAGCTGCACATTGGGGTTAATTCAGACCTGATCGTAGCAGCATATTTGTTAGCAGCTGGGCAAAACCATGGGGGTCATTACGACCTGATCGCACGCTAGCTATTTTTTGCAGCGCTGCAATCAGGTCAAAACTCTGCAAAACTGCGTATGCATATGCACCGCAATGCGCAAGAACGTCATATGGGTACAAAGAGGATCGGTGCTGGGTGATGGATTTAACAAAGAATGCATTTGCACAGCCGATTGCAAGAAGATTGACAGGAAGAAGATGTTTATGAGTGTCAACTGACCATTTTTAGCGAGTCGCTGGGGAAACTCAAGAGTGTCCAAGCGTTTTCAGGGCAGGTGTCTGACGTCAGTTCCGGGACCAGACAGGCTGAAGTGAGTTCAGACCTACTCAGAAACTGCACAAAACTTTTTTGTACCACTCGGCTGCACAAGCGCTCGCACACTTGCAAAGCGAAAATACACTCCCCCATGGGTGGCGACTATCTGATCGCAGCGCTTTAAAAAATAGCTAGCAAGCGATCAACTCGGAATGACCCCCCATATGCACTGCAGGTGTGGCAGATATAACATTTGCAGAGAGAGTTAGATTTGGGTGGGGTGTGTTCAAACTGAAATCTAAATTGCAGTGTAGAAATAAAGCAGCCAGTATTTACTCTGCACAGAAACAAAATAACCCACCAAATCTAATTCTCTCTGCAAATGTTATATCTGTCACACCTGCTGTGCACATGGTTTTGCCCAACTGCTAACAAATTTGCTGCTACGATCAGGTCTGAATTACCCCCATTGTGCCCTGGAATGGTGAGCCGCAGGAGGAAGAGGGCCCCCAAATAGCAGTCATGCAGCACCAAGCTATTGTAGAGACAAAAGGAGGGCCTGTTCAGGGAAGTGGAAAAGCTGTGCTCAGAGAATGACTATCTCAAGGTTAAACTGTCACTAAGCAGTTGTTAGGCTAAGCTAAATGCACATTTTTAAAATCTGTTCTTTTTAGGTGGGGTCTGTCTTTAAAGGGTTGAGTACAGTAGCTAAAGGATGGCATGAGTACACTACCTGTAGGGATATAATGTACTCAGGGGTGGATTGGAATCGATAACCAGCCCAGAAAATTTATGGAAGCAGCCCTAATAGGGGTGGGTACTGTGCAGGGGGTCGAGTCTGTCAAGTGGGCGGGATTACCGCTCAGAAGGCCTGACTAAAGGCAGGGATGTAAAGTGCAGCCAGAGGCGTGCAGCAAAATTTTAGGGCCGTGGCATCGTGGGGAAGGGGCGTGGCCACATAATAGTGCCAGTTCACATTACACCACACCACACAGTACTGCATCTTATACACATTGCACCAGGTAGAACCTCTGAAAAACACACTGTGCCATGTAGAGCACGTTATACATATTTCGCCAGATAGAGCATGTCTAGACTTTGCACCAGGCAGAGCACATTATACACATTGCACCAGGTAAAGCACGTTATACACTTTGCGCCAGATAAAGCACATTATACACATTGCACCAGGTAAAGCACATTATACACATTGCACCAGGTAAAGCACATTATACATATTGCACCTTATTGCATGCGCAGCAGCTCCGATGGCGGGAATTTTTTAAATGCTTCACTGAGCTTCTGCGCAGAAGCTTCAGTTAACGGCTGCGACTGGCGGCGGCCTGCATAGGGGGGTGACGGCCAGCCAATTGATCAGAATCAGCTTTATTGGCCAGGTGTACTCACATACACTAGGAATTCTTTGTGGTACAATGCATCGCCAAGCAGCAACATGAAGGGGGAATACATGGCATAAGAAGGGGGAAAAACATAGCATACGTTACACGTATGAGTTCATACTGCACATTGCAACTGTACAATAGACTCGACATATTAGACATATTATACATGTAAGACTAAAAACAAAGGCTGCTTGGCAGAGCAGCACAGAGGCAGCCATCCGCGGCGCCAACTAGAACTCAAACAATGCACATAATCCAGAAGATTTAAGTATTACATCAAAAGATAAACCACACAGGCAATAAAGACAGAAAGAATAATGCATGATTGGTGTAGGCATTTTGGGTAATAACCTCCAGGGGTTGTGTATTCCACCCTCACAAGGTACCAGGTGCGGCAGCCATCTTAGGCGCACTGCGTAGGATTACCCAGGGTGGAATAGTCCACTCCTAGAAGAGAACACAAAATGGGGAGATTGCAGAGTCCTTAAATTCAGAGTAGGGTTCCACTAAAACCATCAGGTCCATGTATTTTTCATCCCATCCACAAGTGCACCAGATAAGGCAGCCATGTTGGGCGCACTACGAAGGTTACACAGTGGGAGATGAGCCATACAAAGGTCAAATGCATGTATGGGAGAACTGACGTGTGTAGGAGCATGCTATACCCTGCATGGAAAGATCCAAATGAAGCACACCCTGCCCACAGAGGAACCATCTGAGGCAGCCATGTGGGGCGCACTGCGTATAGCACACAGTGGGGTGGAAGTACCCTGTAAGAAGAAAGAGAAGAGAAAAACACATTTGCAGGAAAACTGTACTAACATTATTTTGTGAAAATGATAAATGACCTGGTCTCATGAGAGCAGTGCGGGTGGGTGTGAGAAAGTGGGGAGCACACTAATGTCCAATGGAACTGACACAGCAAAGTCTGGTCCTGGTGTGCACGTCCCTCAGTTCCCTGCTCAGCTTGAGGGGTAGTCCAGGGGGCAGTCACGATGTTCTTGGACAGAGGAGTAGTAGGCATTGGTCCTGGTGTTCTCATGGCAGAGGTGAGGAGAGACCACATGATGGTCCTGAGTTGCAGTGTTTGGGGAACTAGTTTAATTAGAGATTTTAGCGTAGTCCAAATCCAGTTCAAACTCTGGTTCTAACTTCATTCTTAAAACACATTCTTAACAGATGCATTCTTCACAAATGCAAGCAGGCCAAGTCCTGGCTGCAGGCCTTGATAATATTGCTCTTAAATGCTCCAACTATATCAGCTGGCAAAGGGGAGGTGTGCAATCAGAAGTTCAGCTAATTAACAGAGGGGATTTTGCATTGAAGAAGGATCACAGACATTTGCAGACAAACTTTCTTGGGGTGTGAAAAGTGTAGCCAGAGAGAGTTAAGAGACTCAGATATACAAGCATGAGGATGATGTTTTTACCTGTGAAGAGAGGAGAGATGGTTTTCAGTTCCGGTTCTTACTCCATTCTTAAAACACATTCTTAACAGATGCATTCTTCACAAATGCAAGCAGGCCAAGTCCTGACTGCAGGGGACGACCGGCCAAACAGAGTCTGGACTGGCGTTCCAGCATACCATTCCACCCATATGTATATATATATATATATATATATATATGTATATACACATATATATATTTATATATATATATATATATATATATATATATGTATATACACATACTGTATATATACATACTGTGTATGTACAGTATATATATATATATATATATATATATGTGTGTGTAGGAGGAAGGCTTAAGGGCGCCAAAACGCAATACCAATCTGTACTAGTATATAGACCAGAATATTAAACAAGTAAATTAATAGATAGCCTCCTTGTAAGATACTCCCTTTCGTACATTCGGGCGTCAGCTACACCTTAAGGAAAAAAGCATTGGTAAAGTGCTTTGTGAATAGTGTAAAAAAGGTAGTGGATAAGGTGTTTTTAAGTGACCAATGGTGTCATAGAGATCTAAGGAGACTAAATTAAAAAGTGATACAAATTTTATCAAATACAATTAGCACCAATACAGAAGTGAATAAAAAAGCCACATATATAAAAAAAAAAACAAAAAAACAATAAAAATACTACATAAGTAAAATTATCTCCGGAGCTACATACAAATACACAAATTCATATACAAGTAGTGGTATGAACTGGTATAAAAACAGGAGGACCAAATTCCTAATAATAATAATTGGAAAAAAGATCAGCATAAAAAAATAAAAATAGAGTTCTTAACTTTGAGAAGGTAGGTATATGTCTGGTAGCACCCAACGCATTTTGTCCTATCTGGACTTCATCAAGGGGTCATGAAGTCCAGATAGGACGAAACACGTTGGGTGCTACCAGACATATACCTACCTTCTCAAAGTTAAAAACTCTATTTTAATTTTTTTATGCAGATCTTTTTTCCAATTATTATTATTAGGTATTTGGTCCTCCTGTTTTTATACCAGTTCATACCACTACTTGTATATGAATTTGTGTATTTGTATGTAGCTCCGGAGATAATTTTACTTATGTAGTATTTTTATTGTTTTTTTTTTTTTATATATGTGGCTTTTTTATTCACTTCTGTATTGGTGCTAATTGTATTTGATTACATTTTTATCATTTTTTAATTTAGTCTCCTTAGATCTCTATGACACCATTGGTCGCTTAAAAACACCTTATCCACTACCTTTTTTTTATATATATATATATATATATATATATATATATATATATACACACGATAGTACCCTTAAACATGAAAAATATAAACCTCCTTAGTACATTCAGCGCAAACGCATACAAGGAAAAGGAATACGTCCCTGATTCAAAATGTAGGGTCGAACGTTCCTGTCTTGAATTCTTCAAGTAAGTGGTACTCGATTTGTATGTCCCAATATGAAATAAAGAAATAAAGAACACAAAAACCAATGTGTAGTAATTCACATAAAAGAATAACAGTCTCAGAATATAAAGGCGTGTGTGAATCTAGATCCAGCATACCCCACTCACTCAATAATAGATGGATATAAACATTCTGTATCAAGGTATATTTTGTGTGATATCCTAGCACATTCATAAACCCTCAAGGTGAACAGTGTGGAATAAAGATGAATGGCTGGTCGAATGTGGAGCGTACCCCAAAACTCACAGAAGAGAACGGTGTACGAAACACATCAAGGCATCTTTAAAATGTATAGTTTCTCATGTACAGCGCACCCCGACTCACACTTGACGATGTAAGATAAGTCCTATAAAGGTATCTTTAGTCAATCCTTCTTCTCCATAGGTATCAATCGTTAGATGAATCCCATATGTCCTCAGTATGGTACTGAAAAAGAAAAAACGAAAGGAACAATTTGTAGTATGTAAATCCTCAAATGTTTTATTCAAGCCGAAGCTCACAGAAGGGGGTGATGTATTAAACACACCAAGATATCTTTAAGGTGTATACTTTCTCATATACAGCGTACCCCAACTCACACTGGATGATACAAGGTGAATCCTATAAAGGTATCTTTAGTAAATCCTTCTCCCCAACATTCAAAGAGACAACACACGTGGCAAAAACTTCAAGGTATCTTTACAAAGGTGTGGCAATCTTCATATATGGCATACCCTGACTCACACATATAGATGAGGCACCATTCACATCAAGGTATCTTTATGCTGGGTACTAGAAACTTGAAATCCACATCACAATTTTTCATAAAAATGTGAATTTATTGAGCTGCACAAGAATTCCACCAACTCCGCCGCGGAGTGTACAAAAATACAAAAAAGTAAAATAGAAAAATATTAATCCCAAAGGGAGTCTAATACACAATAAAAAAATAAAAAAAAATACACCAGAAATTAATCCAAGTGAAAAAGATGAAGAAAGATGGCTACTCACACTCCTAGAAGTATATTCAATCAACGTGTTTCGGTCGTAGAGACCTTTATCAATAAATGTCAGTAAAAAAGACAACCACTGCGTTTGTTGAATAATTTAAACTCTAGGTACTCCCTCACCTTTTTAAGGTGTGAGCTCAAAAGGGAGTATCTTCACAAACTAAGTTGGAAACTTCTGACTGCAGTAAATACCAAAGTATGAGACTGACCTTGTGTAAATCTGACGAGATACTAGCCAGGGTGTCCCCAGCAATTGACCTCACCACACGTCACTGATTGAAATTGATATATTATATATATATATATATATATATATATATATAGACAAGTAGGTGGTAAGCCGCACACACCCTCAGCACAATGTGGTGTGCAAGGTCTGTACAATATAGAAAAAGTGTCCATCAAAAGTTCCCAAAGGTTCTCATGGTGGAAAGACCAGCACAACCAGCAATAGATTCATGAAAGATTTATCTTCAATTAGCATAACAACACCATGTCATGAAGCAGTAATAAAGGTATACTTAGCATATGATGACAGGCATAAGCAGCTTGGGGCATGGCAACCCCCACCCTGACAGCAGCCGTTTCGGTGCTGGCGCACCTTTTTCAAGGGGTCATCATATATATAAATTTGTTATACAAAATATGGATGTGCCTATGAGCTTGAAGTTCAACAAAATGGCATGAGCACAGTAATTGAAAAATGTATTGAATTGAACCAGGGGCCCGATTCAGCGTTTGCATGCTGAAACCCTTATTGCAGTGTGCGCACATGCAGAAGCCGCATTGCATGTGTGAACACAGTGAATACAGTGAGATGCGATGGCAACTTATATATGCAAATGCCTCTGCCTGATTGACAGGCAGAGATGTTCACAGGGTGGGAGGGGGCATCGACATGGCATATAGGGGGTGGCGTTGCAATGTTCGGGGGGGCATGGTCTGGGCAGCGCAGGCTTCTCTGGACCGTTTGGGTGGGCCACGGCAACTGCGTGATATCACGCGCAGCCACTGTGGCCTAAAATGTGGATGCCCTCTGACTGCTTTTCGCAGCTAGGCTGCCTAGGCAGGGGGCAACCCTAATCATGCAAGCGCATCGCTGTATGTTATTGGGGAGGATGGGGCAGGAGTCGGCATGCGGGCTGGACTTGCCCTGTGCTCGGTGCCCCCCTGCATGTTAGAGAAAAGGGTTGTAGTTGTGAGATTTGTTGCACCACTACAACCCATGCTGAATTGGGCACCAGCTAAGCTGAATACCGAAGCAATAGAGAGGCTGGGATTGGTTGCCCACATAGAGCCGCAGAGAACATCTATTGTGTGATCTGCTGTAATTGCTTTTGAGTACTCTCACTGTTGTTCATCCCTGGTTATACTGTATACAGATTCCACTTAAATACCATGATTGCTTAGTACTAGGTAATGAATAGTTGATTTCTTGTTATGCAAAAAATCCTTCAAAAGCCAACACTGCTTGGACTGCATCCCAACTACAAATGTATGTTTTCTTCTAATATTCTCCAGTCCTCACTGACTCAGGAAACTACAGTATACAAAAGTTTTCTGCAAAAAAACCCAAACACCTGTAATGCAATTTTTAATCGGACCCTGTAAAAATACCTGAAAAATTAATTTTGCACCAAGAAGCATAGTTAATGAAGGAACACCAGTTTGATCAAAAAATTGGGGTGGATATATTTCGGGCGCACCCGGCTGCTGAAAATGTGTAGCTCCAGAGAGAATACACCACTCTCTAAATCAATCTAGAAATATGCACAATTTGAGCAGACACATATAATCAAGCGCTGGAAAAAATAAAAATCAGACATTCCCTTATATGTGTGGATGTTCTTATGGAGGATGGTTCTTCATGTGTTTAAACCATTCATTTCCACTCACATATAGGACGGTATATAAAAAAAATAGAACAACAATACAATAGTGTAGTATGTAAAAAAAAATTACAATACACCCAGGTGATCTGGGATATTTCCCGTATGTTTTGGGGTTGAGTTCGTGATGGACCACCACCGTCTTCCTAATGGGGTTATAGACGTGAACAAGGGGTCCGTATAGGATGGGGTTATGCTTCACTCCTCCCTTGTAGTATACTGGGACTCACAATATGTTAAAATTCATAATATATGAAGGTATTTTTATCACAGTATAGATACAGATGAGCGTACCTAAACTCACAGTGAATTCAAAGTATATCAAGGTTTCTTTAGAGGGTTCTAGGGATAACAGCGTACCCCAACTCACAGTACAAGGCCTTGAAAAATATCCTTTTTATAGATCTAAATGCATTGGAAGCAGAGAGGAGCATCTGAAACTTGTGATACACGGACTCTTTGTTTGGACTGACTGAGAAGGAATTTCCGGAGCCCAACCTATCAGGTGTCTGTTACCAGTGGTTCCCTCCTTTCGGTAAGATCATGCATTACTGCTCCTATTTTATGTTACCGTACATTCCTTTTGGGATTTTTTTAAATGTTTGGACATCACTTTTTATGTAATAAAATCGTTCAAGTTTTACACATCTTTTGGTCTTGTGGATATTGAAAGATACCTTTATGTGATTGAAAATACCATCTGAACTGTG
Source organism: Pseudophryne corroboree (assembly GCF_028390025.1). Taxonomy (NCBI): domain Eukaryota; kingdom Metazoa; phylum Chordata; class Amphibia; order Anura; family Myobatrachidae; genus Pseudophryne; species Pseudophryne corroboree. Next base: position 783,061,345 of record NC_086444.1, read on the forward strand.
AGTTGGGGTACGCTCATATGTTATTATATGTGTCTGCTCAAATTGTGCATATTTCTAATGAAGGAACACCGACTTTCTGTTTGCTAACACTGTGTAATTTTCCATCTTACATCAGCAAAACATTTGCCTAACTGTTAACCTGTAGACATAAACCACATTTTAAATACTTGCAAATCGTCTTTATTTCTGCAGTTCCACTGCTCTCTCATTCAGCCACCACTCCTCCTCCTATTCTCATTTTACTACCACTATTTACTAGAGATGAGCGCCTGAAATTTTTCGGGTTTTGTGTTTTGGTTTTGGGTTCGGTTCCGCGGCCGTGTTTTGGGTTCGAACGCGTTTTGGCAAAACCTCACCGAATTTTTTTTGTCGGATTCGGGTGTGTTTTGGATTCGGGTGTTTTTTTCAAAAAACACTAAAAAACAGCTTAAATCATAGAATTTGGGGGTCATTTTGATCCCAAAGTATTATTAACCTCAAAAACCATAATTTACACTCATTTTCAGTCTATTCTGAATACCTCACACCTCACAATATTATTTTTAGTCCTAAAATTTGCACCGAGGTCGCTGTGTGAGTAAGATAAGCGACCCTAGTGGCCGACACAAACACCGGGCCCATCTAGGAGTGGCACTGCAGTGTCACGCAGGATGTCCCTTCCAAAAAACCCTCCCCAAACAGCACATGACGCAAAGAAAAAAAGAGGCGCAATGAGGTAGCTGTGTGAGTAAGATTAGCGACCCTAGTGGCCGACACAAACACCGGGCCCATCTAGGAGTGGCACTGCAGTGTCACGCAGGATGTCCCTTCCAAAAAACCCTCCCCAAACAGCACATGACGCAAAGAAAAAAAGAGGCGCAATGAGGTAGCTGACTGTGTGAGTAAGATTAGCGACCCTAGTGGCCGACACAAACACCGGGCCCATCTAGGAGTGGCACTGCAGTGTCACGCAGGATGTCCCTTCCAAAAAACCCTCCCCAATCAGCACATGATGCAAAGAAAAAGAAAAGAAAAAAGAGGTGCAAGATGGAATTGTCCTTGGGCCCTCCCACCCACCCTTATGTTGTATAAACAAAACAGGACATGCACACTTTAACCAACCCATCATTTCAGTGACAGGGTCTGCCACACGACTGTGACTGATATGACGGGTTGGTTTGGACCCCCCCCCAAAAAAGAAGCAATTAATCTCTCCTTGCACAAACTGGCTCTACAGAGGCAAGATGTCCACCTCATCTTCACCCTCCGATATATCACCGTGTACATCCCCCTCCTCACAGATTATCAATTCGTCCCCACTGGAATCCACCATCTCAGCTCCCTGTGTACTTTGTGGAGGCAATTGCTGCTGGTCAATGTCTCCGCGGAGGAATTGATTATAATTCATTTTAATGAACATCATCTTCTCCACATTTTCTGGATGTAACCTCGTACGCCGATTGCTGACAAGGTGAGCGGCGGCACTAAACACTCTTTCGGAGTACACACTTGTGGGAGGGCAACTTAGGTAGAATAAAGCCAGTTTGTGCAAGGGCCTCCAAATTGCCTCTTTTTCCTGCCAGTATAAGTACGGACTGTGTGACGTGCCTACTTGGATGCGGTCACTCATATAATCCTCCACCATTCTATCAATGTTGAGAGAATCATATGCAGTGACAGTAGACGACATGTCCGTAATCGTTGTCAGGTCCTTCAGTCCGGACCAGATGTCAGCATCAGCAGTCGCTCCAGACTGCCCTGCATCACCGCCAGCGGGTGGGCTCGGAATTCTGAGCCTTTTCCTCGCACCCCCAGTTGCGGGAGAATGTGAAGGAGGAGATGTTGACAGGTCGCGTTCCGCTTGACTTGACAATTTTGTCACCAGCAGGTCTTTCAACCCCAGCAGACCTGTGTCTGCCGGAAAGAGAGATCCAAGGTAGGCTTTAAATCTAGGATCGAGCACGGTGGCCAAAATGTAGTGCTCTGATTTCAACAGATTGACCACCCGTGAATCCTTGTTAAGCGAATTAAGGGATGCATCCACAAGTCCCACATGCCTAGCGGAATCGCTCCCTTTTAGCTCCTTCTTCAATGCCTCCAGCTTCTTCTGCAAAAGCCTGATGAGGGGAATGACCTGACTCAGGCTGGCAGTGTCTGAACTGACTTCACGTGTGGCAAGTTCAAAGGGCATCAGAACCTTGCACAACGTTGAAATCATTCTCCACTGCACTTGAGACAGGTGCATTCCACCTACTATATCGTGCTCAATTGTATAGGCTTGAATGGCCTTTTGCTGCTCCTCCAACCTCTGAAGCATATAGAGGGTTGAATTCCACCTCGTTACCACTTCTTGCTTCAGATGATGGCAGGGCAGGTTCAGTAGTTTTTGGTGGTGCTCCAGTCTTCTGTACGTGGTGCCTGTACGCCGAAAGTGTCCCGCAATTTTTCTGGCCACCGACAGCATCTCTTGCACGCCCCTGTCGTTTTTAAAAAAATTCTGCACCACCAAATTCAAGGTATGTGCAAAACATGGGACGTGCTGGAATTTGCCCATATTTAATGCACACACAATATTGCTGGCGTTGTCCGATGCCACAAATCCACAGGAGAGTCCAATTGGGGTAAGCCATTCCGCGATGATCTTCCTCAGTTGCCGTAAGAGGTTTTCAGCTGTGTGCGTATTCTGGAAAGCGGTGATACAAAGCGTAGCCTGCCTAGGAAAGAGTTGGCGTTTGCGAGATGCTGCTACTGGTGCCGCCGCTGCTGTTCTTGCGGCGGGAGTCCATACATCTACCCAGTGGGCTGTCACAGTCATATAGTCCTGACCCTGCCCTGCTCCACTTGTCCACATGTCCGTGGTTAAGTGGACATTGGGTGCAACTGCATTTTTTAGGACACTGGTGAGTCTTTTTCTGACGTCCGTGTACATTCTCGGTATCGCCTGCCTAGAGAAGTGGAACCTAGATGGTATTTGGTAACGGGGGCACACTGCCTCAATAAATTGTCTAGTTCCCTGTGAACTAACGGCGGATACCGGACGCACGTCTAACACCAACATAGTTGTCAAGGACTCAGTTATCCGCTTTGCAGTAGGATGACTGCTGTGATATTTCATCTTCCTCGCAAAGGACTGTTGAACAGTCAATTGCTTACTGGAAGTAGTACAAGTGGGCTTACGACTTCCCCTCTGGGATGACCATCGACTCCCAGCGGCAACAACAGCAGCGCCAGCAGCAGTAGGCGTTACACGCAAGGATGCATCGGAGGAATCCCAGGCAGGAGAGGACTCGTCAGAATTGCCAGTGACATGGCCTGCAGGACTATTGGCATTCCTGGGGAAGGAGGAAATTGACACTGAGGGAGTTGGTGGGGTGGTTTGCGTGAGCTTGGTTACAAGAGGAAGGGATTTACTGGTCAGTGGACTGCTTCCGCTGTCACCCAAAGTTTTTGAACTTGTCACTGACTTATTATGAATGCGCTGCAGGTGACGTATAAGGGAGGATGTTCCGAGGTGGTTAACGTCCTTACCCCTACTTATTACAGCTTGACAAAGGGAACACACGGCTTGACACCTGTTGTCCGCATTTCTGGTGAAATACCTCCACACCGAAGAGCTGATTTTTTTGGTATTTTCACCTGGCATGTCAACGGCCATATTCCTCCCACGGACAACAGGTGTCTCCCCGGGTGCCTGACTTAAACAAACCACCTCACCATCAGAATCCTCCTGGTCAATTTCCTCCCCAGCGCCAGCAACACCCATATCCTCCTCATCCTGGTGTACTACAACACTGACATCTTCAATCTGACTATCAGGAACTGGATTGCGGGTGCTCCTTCCAGCACTTGCAGGGGGCGTGCAAATGGTGGAAGGCGCATGCTCTTCACGTCCAGTGTTGGGAAGGTCAGGCATCGCAACCGACACAATTGGACTCTCCTTGTGGATTTGGGATTTCGAAGAATGCACAGTTCTTTGCTGTGCTGCTTTTGCCAGCTTGAGTCTTTTCATTTTTCTAGCGAGAGGCTGAGTGCTTCCATCCTCATGTGAAGCTGAACCACTAGCCATGAACATAGGCCAGGGCCTCAGCCGTTCCTTGCCACTCCGTGTGGTAAATGGCATATTGGCAAGTTTACGCTTCTCCTCCGACAATTTTATTTTAGGTTTTGGAGTCCTTTTCTTACTGATATTTGGTGTTTTGGATTTGACATGCTCTGTACTATGACATTGGGCATCGGCCTTGGCAGACGACGTTGCTGGCATTTCATCGTCTCGGCCATGACTAGTGGCAGCAGCTTCAGCACGAGGTGGAAGTGGATCTTGATCTTTCCCTAATTTTGGAACCTCAACATTTTTGTTCTCCATATTTTAATAGGCACAACTAAAAGGCACCTCAGGTAAACAATGGAGATGGATGGATTGGATACTAGTATACAATTATGGACAGGCTGCCGAGTGCCGACACAGAGGTAGCCACAGCCGTGAACTACCGCACTGTACTGTGTCTGCTGCTAATATAGACTGGTTGATAAAGAGATAGTATACTCGTAACTAGTATGTATGTATAAAGAAAGAAAAAAAAACCACGGTTAGGTGGTATATACAATTATGGACGGGCTGCCGAGTGCCGACACAGAGGTAGCCACAGCCGTGAACTACCGCACTGTACTGTGTCTGCTGCTAATATAGACTGGTTGATAAAGAGATAGTATACTCGTAACTAGTATGTATGTATAAAGAAAGAAAAAAAAACCACGGTTAGGTGGTATATACAATTATGGACGGGCTGCCGAGTGCCGACACAGAGGTAGCCACAGCCGTGAACTACCGCACTGTACTGTGTCTGCTGCTAATATATAGACTGGTTGATAAAGAGATAGTATACTCGTAACTAGTATGTATGTATAAAGAAAGAAAAAAAAACCACGGTTAGGTGGTATATACAATTATGGACGGGCTGCCGAGTGCCGACACAGAGGTAGCCACAGCCGTGAACTACCGCACTGTACTGTGTCTGCTGCTAATATAGACTGGTTGATAAAGAGATAGTATACTCGTAACTAGTATGTATGTATAAAGAAAGAAAAAAAAACCACGGTTAGGTGGTATATACAATTATGGACGGGCTGCCGAGTGCCGACACAGAGGTAGCCACAGCCGTGAACTACCGCACTGTACTGTGTCTGCTGCTAATATATAGACTGGTTGATAAAGAGATAGTATACTCGTAACTAGTATGTATGTATAAAGAAAGAAAAAAAAAACACGGTTAGGTGGTATATACAATTATGGACGGGCTGCCGAGTGCCGACACAGAGGTAGCCACAGCCGTGAACTACCGCACTGTACTGTGTCTGCTGCTAATATATAGACTGGTTGATAAAGAGATAGTATACTCGTAACTAGTATGTATGTATAAAGAAAGAAAAAAAAACCACGGTTAGGTGGTATATACAATTATGGACGGGCTGCCGAGTGCCGACACAGAGGTAGCCACAGCCGTGAACTACCGCACTGTACTGTGTCTGCTGCTAATATATAGACTGGTTGATAAAGAGATAGTATACTCGTAACTAGTATGTATGTATAAAGAAAGAAAAAAAAACCACGGTTAGGTGGTATATACAATTATGGACGGGCTGCCGAGTGCCGACACAGAGGTAGCCACAGCCGTGAACTACCGCACTGTACTGTGTCTGCTGCTAATATAGACTGGTTGATAAAGAGATAGTATACTCGTAACTAGTATGTATGTATAAAGAAAGAAAAAAAAACCACGGTTAGGTGGTATATACAATTATGGACGGGCTGCCGAGTGCCGACACAGAGGTAGCCACAGCCGTGAACTACCGCACTGTACTGTGTCTGCTGATAATATAGACTGGTTGATAAAGAGATAGTATACTACTAATATTATATATACTGGTGGTCAGGTCACTGGTCACTAGTCACACTGGCAGTGGCACTCCTGCAGCAAAAGTGTGCACTGTTTAATTTTACTATAATATTATGTACTCCTGGCTCCTGCTATAACCTATAACTGGCACTGCAGTAGTGCTCCCCAGTCTCCCCCACAATTATAAGCTGTGTGAGCTGAGCAGTCAGACAGATATATAATATATATAGATGATGCAGCACACTGGCCTGAGCCTGAGCAGTGCACACAGATATGGTATGTGACTGACTGAGTCACTGTGTGTATCGCTTTTTTCAGGCAGAGAACGGATATATTAAATAAACTGCACTGTGTGTCTGGTGGTCACTCACTATATAATATATTATGTACTCCTGGCTCCTGCTATAACCTATAACTGGCACTGCAGTAGTGCTCCCCAGTCTCCCCCACAATTATAAGCTGTGTGAGCTGAGCAGTCAGACAGATATATATAATATTATATATAGATAATAGATGATGCAGCACACTGGCCTGAGCCTGAGCAGTGCACACAGATATGGTATGTGACTGAGTCACTGTGTGCTGTGTATCGCTTTTTTCAGGCAGAGAACGGATTATAGATAAAACTGGTGGTCACTATCAGCAAAACTCTGCACTGTACTGAGTACTCCTAATGCTCCCCAAAATTAGTAAATCAAGTGTCTCTCTAATCTATTCTAAACGGAGAGGACGCCAGCCACGTCCTCTCCCTATCAATCTCAATGCACGTGTGAAAATGGCGGCGACGCGCGGCTCCTTATATAGAATCTGAGTCTCGCGATAGAATCCGAGCCTCGCGAGAATCCGACAGCGTCATGATGACGTTCGGGCGCGCTCGGGTTAACCGAGCAAGGCGGGAAGATCTGAGTCGCTCGGACCCGTGAAAAAAAACATGAAGTTCTGGCGGGTTCGGATTCAGAGAAACCGAACCCGCTCATCTCTACTATTTACCCCATCCACACTATGGCCAGGCTGGCAACATCCCCCATTAATCCTTGTTTTCCTTTATTCTGTCCCCTGGTACCCCCTCCATCCTTCTCCCTCAGTCTCCTACATCTCATCCTCTCTCCTCTCCTCTGTCTCCCATCCTCCCCTCTGCCTCCCTTCCCCTCCTCTTCTGTTTCCCCATTGGAATCTACTTCTGCCCCCTCACAGGCTCTCTACCCCAATACTCAACCCTCCTCTGCCTGTCACCTCACCTCTCCTCCACCACTATCATTATACACTCCCTCCATACAGTCTCCCTTCCTAGACAAGGACCCAACACCATCATTACACCTTCTATATCCCTTCCTTCCAAATTAATCTTACCTCAACGCTCCAGCAACCCTGATAATCTCATTCACATCTCTCCCACAAACTCCTACCTCGTATCCTGTGCCCTCTGGAATGCCAGATCTGTTTGCAACAAACTGGCCACAACTCATGACCTTTTCATTTCCAATTCCCTGCACCTCCTGGCCATTACATAAACCTGGATTACTCCCTATGACACCACTTCTGCTGCTGCTTTCTCTGCTGGGGGCCTCACATTCTCATACACACTCCGTCCCGGGGGTTGCCATGGTGGTGGTGTTAGGATCCTTTTACCCTCTACCTACACATATCAACTTATACCTCCAGAACCATCCCTTATATTCTCTACATTTGAGGTCCACTGCGATACGCCTCTTAGATTTGCTGTAATTTACCGTTCACCTGGCATTTCCTCCAAATTCCTTGACAACTTTGCTTCCTTGCTACCTCACTTCCTCTCTTCTGACATTCCCTCCATTATCCTAGATGATTTCAACATCCCTATCAATAACCCCACAAAATCACCTGCCTCTAAACTCTTTAACCTCACCTCTTCACTTGGTCTCTCCCAGTGGACCACCTCACCCTCCCATGTGAATGGGAGCTCACTGGATCTGGTTTTCACTCACCGCTGCAATATTTCTGACTTCTCCAATTCCCCTTTTCCCCTCTTTGACCACCACCTGATCTCTTTCAATTTATCTATCTCTGCTTCCCCATCTCTCCCTCCTAAGGCTACCATCAGTAAGTGTAACATTGAGGCATTTGACACCTCATCCCTATCCTCCCTGTTCGACTTACTTCTCTCTCCTATTCTCTCTCACACATTCCCTGAACAAGCCACATCCCTATACAATGCATCTTTTACTTCTGCTCTTGACTCTGTCGCTCCACCAAACACTATTCACCCTCGCGGATCAACACCTCAACCCTGGCACACCAAATGCACCAGATATCTACAAAAATGCTCACGTACTGCCAAGCGACAGTGGCGAAAATCACACTCTAAGGCAGACTTCCTCCATTTCAAATTCATGCTCTCATCCTTCAGTGCTGCCCTTTTCCTTGTTAAACAATCATACTTCAAAATTCTCATTTCTGCCCAGTCTTCCAAACCCAGGCACCTATTTGCCACTGTCAACTCCCTCCTCTGCCCACTACCACCTCCTCTTACTTCCTCATTGTCTGCTCTTGACTTTGCCACTTATTTTACATCCACGATTGACTCCATACATCGGGACATCACATCCCACCAGACCAGCAACCAGTCACCACCCATCCCTTGTCACCCCTCCCCTCTCACCAACTCTGACATCTTTCTCCCATGTATCTGGTGAGGAAGTCATGGCCCTCATCCGTTCCTCCCCCCCACATCCCCACTTGACCCTATCCCCCCCACCTCCTCTGTTACCTCTCTCCTTCTGCCTGTTCCCATCTTGCCCACCTTCTCAATCTCTCCCTCTTATCAGGCACTGTCCCCTCTGCCTTCAAGCATGCACTCATCTCCCCTATTCTAAAAAATTCTACCCTTGATCCAAACACCATCTCCAACTATCGATCCATCTCTCTCCTCCCTTTTGCCTCCAAACTCCTTGAGCGTATTGTCTATAACCACCTCACTGCCTTTCTTTCCTCCCACTCACTGCTTGACCCATTCCAGTCTGGTTTCCGTTCTCTCCACTTCACTGAAACTGCCCTCACAAAAGTCACAATGACCTCCATGCAGCCAAATCTAAGGGCCACTACTCTCTGCTTATTCTTCTTGACCTCTCTGCTGCTTTTGACACTGTGGACCACCCTCTCCTTCTGTAAATCCTTCATTCTCTTGGTTTGCATGATACTGCCTTCTCCTGGCTGGCCTCCTACCTCTCTGATCGTTCCTTCTCTGTCTCCTCTCATGACACTACCTCCCCCCCATTTCCACTAACTGTTGGTGTCACCCAAGGTTCTGTTCTTTGTCCTCTCCTTTTCTCTCTCTATACATACTCTTTAGGTGAACTCATTAGTTTTTTTAACTTCCAAAATCACCTCTATGCTGATGACACTCAAATCTACCTTTCCTTCCATGATCTCTCCCCCCGGCTTTCTTCACTCGTACCTCTAACTGTCTCTCTGCTATCTCTTCCTGGATGTCCCAGCCCTTTCTTAAATTCAACATGTCTAAAACTGAGCTGATCATCTTCCCACCCTCCCGCACAACCTCACCTTCCCACAATCTCATTATCCATTGATGCCATGACTATCTCCTCTAGCCCCCAAGTACGCTGTCTTGGCGTAATCCTTGACTCCTCCCTCTCATTCAAAGCACACATTCAGCACCTCTCACAAACTTGTCATTTTCATCTCAAAAACATTTCCAGGATCAGACCCTTTCTGACCCAGGATGCCACCAAGACCATTATCCTCACTGATTATTTCCAGACTGGATTACTGTAATCTCCTCCTAACTGGCATCCCTGACAATTACCTCTCTCCACTCCAATCTATCCTCAATGCTGCAGCCTGGCTCATCTTCCTCACCAAACGCCTATGTCCACCTCCCCTCTCCTACAAGCCCTTCACTGGCTTCCTTTCCCTTTCAGAATCTAATTCAAACTTCTGACACTCACTTACAAAGCACTCACCCACTCCTCTCTCAGTTACATCTCTGACCTTATCTCCCTTTACTCTCCCACCCGTCCTCTTCGCTCTGCTAATGCACGCCGACTCTCCTGTCTTCTGATTACTTCCTCCCACTCCTATCTCCAAGATTTTTCACGTGCTGCTCCCTTACTCTGGAATTCTCTACCTCTCCCCTCAGACTCTCCACCTCTCTACAGAACTTCAAACGGGCTCTCAAGACACACTTCTTCACCAAACCCAGCCAAATATCATCCTAACCCTCTGTCCCACGCTCGGTCTACCCAATCTGTGCCACCCCTGTCTGTCTGCCGCTCCCCTTTAGAATGTAAGCTCTCACAAGTAGGGCCCTCTTCCCTCATGTGATTATCCTTTTCTTACTTTAATAATCCTCATCTGCCCAAATCCTGCAGTTCTCAGCCACCTTTATACTCATCTCAGTGTCGTCTACTGATGTAGTTATGCTTAGCTACCCTGTACTTGTCCTATATTGTCTTCAACTGTAAGTCACTGTCATCCTGTTTTGATTATATGCATATGTACTCTGTAATTGGGTTCTGCAGATCCCTTGTGGCGCCATATAAATAAAGGATAATAATAATAATAATAATAATTATAACTTGCTCAGAAAGAAAACTGATAGATAGGAGCTGCACTATACAACTGAAACCTAATAGTCCTACTCAGTGGCGTAAGTTCGTAACAGTTGCCCGGAGGCAAGAAAAATATTGGAGCCCCCCTATTTCCTATATTAAGATAAATATATAGAGGAATTTGTGAAAATAAGCGCCCAAGAGTGTAGATTGTATAACAAGGTGAATACAAATGAAGGTATCAAGAATGGGTATATTAAAACCAGTTAAAAAACTTATCTGAAAACCAGAGAAGCTAAATTCAGGCGATGCTTCTTTGACGCTTAATACATGTTGAAAAAAAGAAGAGCAAACATAGTGTGTACTGTTTTTTTGTAAAATATCGAAATGTATCACTGGCTAGAAATCATTAGGCTTAATTAGGGAAACAGCATATTCCCAAGTATGCAATCAATATATAGCCTAGGCAGTGTATATATAAAAGATAAATTATTTAATACACGTAATGACATAAAAATACATAAAAATACATAAAAATATGAATAGCTGTATATCATGCGTACAGAATAAAAGATTATATCAAGCTTATCTGTCCATAAATAGCTGGAATGCATGCGTACAGAATTCAAAATTATAGATGGCTTATCTGTCCATAAGAGGAAATGTCAGCAGGTAGTGCTAACGCGTTTCGTCCATCATCAGCAGGACTTCATCAAGGGAATTTAGCTTCTCTGGTTTTCAGATAAGTTTTTTAACTGGTTTTAATATACCCATTCTTGATACCTTCATTTGTATTCACCTTGTTATACAACCTACACACTTGGGCGCTTATTTTCACCAATTCCTCTAAATCCTTATGTGTGCATGCCAAGCACATATGTATGTATTATAAGCTGCCACTCATTTAATATATTGAGAAGTGTTTTTATTCTTTATTTATACTCTATTTTTACAAAAGGTTATTTTAAATTCAAGGTATAGACAACACAAAGCTGCACCGAAGCGCCGTAGTCTTTATTTCTATAAGATAAATATATGTATGTATGTATGTGTGCGTATATATATATATATATATATATATATATACATATATGTGTGTCTGTGTGTGTGTGTGTGTGTGTGTGTGTGTGTGTGTGTGTGCAGTGTTCTGGAAAAAAAGTATATACTATAATTATACATTTAATTGTCTTTTATTTTAAATTACACATTTCTTAGCAGTCATATCCAGGATTAGAATCCATGACCTGTTACACTGCAGCAGACATTTTACTGATGGAGCTATTTGCTCCTGTAGAGGAAGCATGAGAATTCTAACTATATGAAGTTACGTGTAATTGTCAGAGAAGTATCTTCATATAGTTAGAATTCTCATATTTCCGATACAGGAGCAAATAGCTTCATCAGTAAGGTGTCTGCTTCCAGTGTAATAGGTCGTGGTTTCTAATCCTGGGTATGACACTTGTAAAATGTGTATATTCAGTATAATAAAGAGGGTGTGATTTGTAAGGTGCAGGAACAAGTGAGGAAGTTGGCCACTGAAGAGATAGCGGCAGCTATCAATTAACTTAATTCAATGGTGTCACAGAATGGGAGGAGAGGTGCCCCCCTTCAGAGCAGAAGCCCGGCGGCAGATGACTCCGTTGCCTCCCAGAGTTCTGCCTCTGGCTTTGAAAGGAAAGATTTAGAGTATGTTGCGCTGAACAGCTTGCGTGTGTACCCTCCAACATTTTACACAGAAAAATCGGTACACATTAGGAAAGGGGGCGGGCCATGGGTACTTTTCCTACACTTTCAATGGAAGTTTGAAGAGACAAAAATCGGTACAGACCATAAAAAAAGGTACTGTACCTGCCACAAAGGTACAATTGGAGGTTATGTGTGTGTATAGCGCTATAATCAAATAGAACACATACAAGCCCCTACTAACAAACCAGAGACTTTATTAATGGCCTCTGTATAATACACAGAACATTCTTTCTACCTCTGTATAATACAGGGAGTGTACCAGTAATCACTACATATGCACAGAGAATTATAGTGACTTATTTACAATACAGAGACCACTCTAGTGATCAATATACAATCCATTGACCAAACTAATCTGCATACAAAACAGAGAGAATTATAGTGACAAAATACAATGCAGGCAGCACCGAAAGGTATAGCCCTCTTTCTCCTATGGGACTCAAGGCGCTTAACAGGTACTAAGAACAGGAGCTACACAGGTTTATGTTTTCAAAACAGCAGTAAAACATAATATAGAAGTTTGCATTTTCAAAACATTGCAGAAGCTACAGGGTACTAGGGCGATTTGGATTTGCAGCAAAAGCAGATAAGGCCATGGAGAAAATACAGCAGCCATTTTGGGTCATTGGCTGTAGGATCATTCATTCTAGTACCCACAAAGGAACCCAGTGAGGCAGCCATTTTTGGTGTACTACATAGGAACACATTGTGTGTAATAGGTGAATGCCTGAAACCAATGTCCCACAATGGGCGATACAATTACTAGATAAAAACCTTGCAAGCTCATAAGAACCACACTCTCTTTCCTCTACACACAGTACCAGGTGAGGCAGCCATGATGAGGCGCACTACCTTGGTTACTATGTGCAAACAAAAAGAAATACTTGCAGCTAATGCATGCATGGATAAAAAAGAAAAGAGAGCTAACAGGCACGGGTGTATCTTCCTAATGGCCAGGATGGCACTTGCCAGGGGTGTCGGCCAAGGGGGAGGGGCGGGGGCACCACCCGGCAGTGCCACCCGCGCCAGGGGGTAGAATTACATAGTAGTTCTCACTACATCCCTTAGCAGTGCTCATCCACTGCCGGACTCTCAGAAGCGTAAAGCACTCAGACACTCTCTGTGACTACAGTCACAATGATGGTGAATATATCCGGGGAGCGGGGCACTTCCGGGTAGGCGGAGAGACAGGCACTTCCTCTTCCGCTCCCCTTCTCATTGGTCCCACGCGGTCTGTCACCAAACACCAGCCACTACAATCAGCAGCAGTCAGCAGTGCAGCATGAGTGTACCTGTACATTTTCTATGGTACAGTAGCAGCACTGCATGGTCTATCCTGGCAGTCTGGATCACAGCTTACAAAGAGCTCTGTATAGAGAGGTATCTAGACCAGTGACTGCCTGTCCAGCTGTGTTGAGACTACAAGTCCCAGAACACCTTGTTAACTGGATTTGCTGAGACATGTAGTGCCATCACACCAAGAGAGGGTTTTTAACTGTATGTATGTGTGCATATATCCCCTCGGTGTCTCTGTCTGCACCCTCCTTGTAATTCCCCCTCAGTGTTTCTGCCCGCACCATCCCTGTAACTGCCCCCTCAGTGACCCTGCCCATACACTCCTGTAATTCCCTCTCAGTGTCCCTGCCCTCACCCTTCCAATAAATCCCCCTCAGTATTCCTGCCCACACCCTCCCCGTATTTCCCTCTAAGTGTCCCTGACCTCAGCCTATCTGTAACTCCTCCCTCTGTGTCCCTGGGTGGGAGAGGTGTGGGGCGCCAGCTCCTTAAGATGCCAGGGGCACTCAGACCCCTAAATACACCCCTGCTAACAGGATACCCCCTGCACCAGTGGCAGAACTACCGCCAGTGCAAGCAGTGCCTTGCACTGGGGCCCGCCACTGTCAAGGGGCCCAAAGCAGCGTGGCATGTAATGAGTCAAACTGACTCATTACATGTTGCTGTGAGCTGTGGGCCACCGCCGCCCGCAGCACACAGCTGCACGCAGAGGAGAGGAGCGCAGCGGCCATGGGGGAGAAGGAGGAGGGAGCCGCGGTAGCAGAGCCGGCCCTAACCAATATGATGCCCTAGGCAAGATTTTGGCTGGTGCCCCCTAGCACCACCGCTGGTTCTGCCTCTGACCTTGCACCTCTTTCCCAGCACCATCACCCCTCACCCATAGCAGTCCTTGTACCCCCTATATTTTAAATAGGAACAGTTCGCACATTTGACGCACAGCCCAAAAAGGGGCATCTTCTTGATGGGAAGGGGTATGGCCACACAATAGTAACCCCAATTCCAATTACACCACAGAGTGCTGCAACTTTATTCACATTTTATCTTGCGATAGTGTCCATAATTCATATTACATCCCACAGTAGTATCACTTTACCTTATAAACGTTACTCCTCACAGTAGAGCCCCTTATTCACATTACATCACACTGAATTGCTCCTTATTCACATTACACCACACCTTATTGCTCTTTATTCACATTAGACGACACAGTAGTGCCCTTTCTATATGCAACGCCACATAGTAGAGCACCTTATACACATAATGCCACACATTAGTAATGCATTTATACACAATTCCACACAGTAATGCCCCTTACACATATAAGACACATTAATGTCCTTATAAACATAATGCACATTACACATTATGACAACCTTTATTAATGCCCTTTTACACATAATGTCCCTTACACATATGCCGCACATTATTAATGCCCTTATACACATAATGACACACATAGCGCCCCCTACACATTTGCTGCACATTATTAGTGCCCCTATACACATAATGACACACATACAGTAGTACCCTGTTACACATATGCCGCACATTATTAATGCCCTTATACACATGACACACATAGTGGCCCTTTACACATATGTTGCACATTATTTAAGCATTTTTACATGACACACATAATGCTCCTTACACATATTCTGAACACTACTGCACAACCAACCCACTCACATGCACACAGCACTCACACTTCCACTAACACTGTGACCTCTGCCTCTGCTTGGATACAGATGTGTCATCACAAATCTTGCATCAATGCTAATGTCGGGCACCTTTTTTTTAATGAAAATGCATCTTATTTGCATTGCTATGTGGCTAGAATGCACAAGCAGCTTCTGCTGATTAAACTGATATGCAGCATGCCAATATACTGTGTGAGACTGTGGCTGTATCTGCATATGAAATGATACATACAGAATATAGGCATGCCGCATATCATTTTAATCAGCAGAAGCTGATGATGCCCCTAGGCATATCAAATGCCCTAGGCAATTGCCTAGTTTGCCTATGCCTATGGCCGGCTCTGCGCGGCAGCACTGTGAAATTGGTGGAGACGCTGCTGCTGCTGTCCCTCTCCTTCAGCATAGGCTGTCCTACGCCGCTGTGAATGCTGGGAAGCGCATCCCAGCATTCACAGCGGCAGAGGACAGCCTATGGTGAAGGGGAGGGACAGCTGCAGCAGCACCTCCACCAATTACATTGCGCTGCTGCAGCTCCCTCCTCCACCTCCTTCCTCTTCCTCCTTCTCCCCTGCCCGGGATCTCTGCCAGAAGAAGCTGCACCAAGGAGCCTGACTGTCAACGGGGACAGTAAGTATAATTCTTTCTTTCTTTCTTTCTTTCTTTCTTTCTTTTCTGTCTGCCTTAATGTGTAAAAAGGGGGACGCTGTCTGCCTTAATGTGTAAAAAGGGGGACGCTGTCTGCCGTAATGTGTAAAAAGGGGGACGCTGGCTGCCGTAATGTGTAAAAAGGGGACGCTGTCTGCCTTAATATTGTAAAATGGGGATGCTGTCTGCCGTTATGTGTAAAAAGGGGACGCTGTCTGCATAATGTGTAAAAAGGGGACGCTGTCTGCCTTAATGTGTTAAAAGGGGGACGCTGTCTGCCTTAATGTGCAAAAAAGGGGGACGCTGTCTGCCGTAATTGTGTAAAAAAGGGGACGCTGTCTGCCGTTATGTGTAAAAAGGGGACGCTGTCTGCCTTAATGTGTAAAATGGGGATGCTGTCTGCCGTTATGTGTAAAAAGGGGACGCTGTCTGCCATAATGTGTAAAAAGGGGACGCTGTCTGCCTTAATGTGTTAAAAGGGGGACGCTGTCTGCCTTAATGTGCAAAAAAGGGGGACGCTGTCTGCCGTAATTGTGTAAAAAGGGGACGCTATCTGCCGTTATGTGTAAAAAGGGGATGCTGTCTGCTGTAATGTGTAAAAAGGGGACGCTGTCTGCCGTAATGTGTAAAAGTGGGGAATCTGTCCGCCGTAAGGTGTAAAAAGGGGAATCTGTCCGCCGTAAGGTGTAAAAGGGGCTCCACCTGGTGTAGTGGTGTTACTGTGCAGCGTAATTTGAATAATGGAGACAATTGTGCACCTTTATATGAATTGGTATTATTTTGTGGTCACACCCCTTCCCCACGAAGCCACGCCCCTATATGTTTTGCACGCACCTAAGGCGCGCACTGCCCCTGTTTTGCATAGGGGGGGGGGGAGTCCGATGCTGTTTGGCGTTTAAAATGTCTCATTAGGGCACTGTTGCTAGGTATCCATTTCCCTAGCCCTGAGAAGGCCCCCCTCACCAGATCCTTTACAGGGGTGAGGGGGTGGACTTGGATGGGATGAGGGGGGGGCCCAAAGCATTTTGTCGCACCTGGGCCCACCGCTCACTAGTTCCGCCACTGCCCTGCACCGTAACTTAAATGAGTTGCCCATCCTGCCCTTTAAGGTACCAGGTCTGGCAGCCATTCAGGGTGCACTACATAGGTTATAGAGGGCAGGAATCACTACCCACAGAGGTGCAGGATGCACTGGGGAATTGCAAAAAAAGGAAAAAGAGCTGTGGGCTAAAAAAGGAAAAAGTACTGTATCCTGGGCACATAAAAGAATGAGTGGGTAAAACTTAACTTTTAATATCCACATATGGATGAAATATTGTGATAATTAATCACAATAAGGTCGAATAGAATATGGCAGTGAAAATTAGAGTCACACGTGTGAAATAAAAATTTGGCTGTGCAGTCAATAAAGTAAGCAGGACAGAGACAACAGGTGGACACTGCTTACTTCTTTTTTATCTTTATTAACACTCTTTATTTTCATATATGGACATTTGTTTGTTTTTGAGAGTCAGATTTTAATTTTAACCTCTAATTTTCACAGCCATATTCAACCTCATTGTGATTAATTATCACAATATTTCAACCATACGTGGATATAAAAAGTTATGTTTTACCCACTCATTCTTTAGTGCACCCAGGATACAATACTTTTTCCTTTTTTGTCCAATGCTTGTAACCCTACTGTAGTTGGCAGCACCCCCTCTAAGATAACACAAAATATTAAATTGAATTACCTTCTTTGAGTATAGGATAATAATTCTTCCCTTCATTTGATACAAATATAAGTGTGCAATTACGTAACCTCTTGTCTAAAAGGAAAAAGAGCAGCTGGAGTGGGGACCATGATGTGGCAGTAAGGAGAGACAATATAGTACTAAAATAACATTTGCAGAAGGAGGTAAATGGGATAATACAACATATTAAACAAAATTATATAAAATGATATATTAGTGTCCTGATCTCATGGGAACAATTCAGATGAATGTAAGAATGCAGGGCCTCACTAGTATCTGTGATCAAGCTAGGTAAAATCAGCTTGGAGTGGCAGCAGGTAGTGCAGGAACTGTACCAATAGACGCATGTGGCACCAGGGACATCGCAACACCCCAGGGAGAGGGAGCATGTCTAAAGTACCTGAAGGCACAATATGATACAGTCCAGCAGGCAGAGGTGATGGAGGGGCCACAGCGCTGCTGCACCGGCAGGTAGGCAAGGCACATGGAACCTGGGTGATGAAAGCAGACATCTGTGGTAGTAAAAGTTAGTCTCCATCACAGGCGTTCCGCATATCAAGACTGCGGCTGTGACTTGAAAAGCAGGCCCCACACATGCACTGGGCACCGTAATTTATGTGCAGTGTCTTCCCCAGCCACCGCAAGTGGACATCAACAACCGGGGAGCAGGGGTAGTGCCCAGTCAGCATGCAGGAACCGCAGCTCCCTGTGGGTTGCCGGAGCCGGGGTTTCTGGTAGGTCACACTCAGTCACAGTGGGACCTAATCGGGGTCTTTGACATCACACTCAACCTATGGTTGTTCTGGTACAGGGCAGCAAACAACAGGCAACAGTAAAAGCAGGCCAACACTAAAATATAGACTAGATGGTCGAGTGTAGGGTGATTGTGAAGCAGAGGATGAGAGCTCTGTAAGCATGCGACCATCCTCAGCCCCACCAGTAGGGACATTTAGGCGTTACTTAATATTGCAGATATCTCAAATATATAAATTGATAAATAGCCCTAAAGCCTTAGACTATTAGGCTGTAAGGTAAAACCTGTGCACTTTGCCATCTGATACACCTGTGTCACTGCACACAAAGGACCTGATGCAGAGTTGCACATATGCCTGTAGGTTTAGGGTATCTTGCACTTTTTTGCACTATGTAAGTCCTGGACCAAGTATACACACACATCTTCACTTATGGCTGAAGAGTTACAAGATGTGCGCCGGACCATTTTTGCTGGATTTGGATTAGGCTCTGATACGTCATCCGGATTTGTATTTGCCAAATCACTGTGACTGGCTTTGTATTTGTATTTTTTTTTTAAATTGACCAAAAAAGCTAAAATCACATAATTTGGGCCATTTTTTTGTTCCTATATTAATAGTGCCCTCAACAACATTAATTTCCAGTCAATTTTGACCACCTCACAGCTCGCAATATTGCTTTAATCTTTACTGACCAAAGGCTGCAGTGAGCTGGCTGGTTACTAAGCGACAGAGCAACGGCACAAACACATGGCAATTTATAGCACATCTATGAAACTTTGCCACACAGCAGTGGCAGAAATTAAAGCTGGTGCAAGACAGAATTGTCCTTGGGCCCTCTCACCCAGCCTTATGATTGATATTAAAAAAGGATACAGTATGCACACTTTAATAAACAAAGCACTTCAGAGACAAGGACTGGCACTTAATTGGCTTAAGTGCTTGGTTTGATTGGACTTCCACAAAACAAGCTATCAATCGGCTTATGGCAACAGCTCTACATTGGCTAGATGTCATCGTCATTGCCATCGTCACCTTCATCAGTGTGTACATCATCCTCACACAATAATAATTAATCCCCGCTGGAATTCACCATTACAGAAGTCTCTGTACTTTGACGTAATTGCCGAGAAAGGTCTTCCTCATGAAATTTTCAGTTTATTTTGATTAAAATGATCTTTTCCACATTTTGAGGAAGTAGCCTCCTACGCCATTCGCTCACAAAGTTCAAGGCTGTGCAGAAAACCCTCTCAGAGTACACACTGTAGGGTGGGCAGCTTAAGTAATGCAAAGCCAGTTTGTATAAGGGCCTACAAATTGGCTTTTTTTTTTCTTGCAGTACTCAAAGGGACATGTCTGTTTTGCACGGTGTCATACAAATAATCCTCCACCATTCTTTGGATGGTGACTGTATCAGATGGAACACGGTTTCATCTGCATGGATCAGAGGTCTTATAAGCGCACCAACAAACCAGTACAAAAACAATAGATATATTATACATATTTTATTTTTCTGTTTTTTAACTTGTAGCTCGGTTCAAACTGTGTGGATCTTAGGGCTTAGAGATACACGTGAACAAAGCGCACCTGAGTAAAGCACAGCCTATACAGCCTCATGCCCCTACATACACTGTCACTAATACTGCATAGTCAATTAGTGAAGTCTCTGGAGTGTGGACACAGCACAGCCTAAACAGCACAGTTTAGTGCAGCGTGCTCCTATATACACTGTTAATATACTGCACAGCCACTTAGTGAAGTCTGGAGTCGCTGGAGTCTGGACACAGCAAAGCCTAAACAGTAGAGATTAGCACAGCTTGCAGTGTGCTCCCTATATACACTGTTAGTATACTGCACAGCCACTTAGTGAAGTCTGGAGTCTCTGACACAAGACAGCCAAAACAGCAGAGTATAACGCAGGGAACAGCAGGGTGCATTGAGTGAAATGGTGCTGATTCCAGGCCGCAGTACCTTATATGGAATCCAAGTTCAGTGAGAATCTGAAGCCAGGAAGATGATATTCGGCCTCGATGTGAGATCCGAGCCTGATGGGAACACCCGATTCAGGGCACGGGTGCACTCGGATTATTCTCAGGGGTATTCGCATATGCATAAAGCTCAGTGAGGGCATACTGATGAAACTGTGAGCCACAGGGTTGTTCCGTACAATAAGTGTAAATACAACTGTAGGCTGATACAAATATTAGCACACTAAACATATGGAGAGGCAGGGTCGGACTGGCCCACAGGGGTACAGCGGAAACCTCCAGTGTGTTCCACTGCCTGGGGGCCCTCCTCCTGATCAGGTTCCACACTGTGCTCTTGATTTATACATTATACATACTGTATGTTACCTTATACTGCTCAGGACTATGATGTATTCTCTACAGTGCATTGTCAATATTTATCTGGTACATTATCATGCATGCACTAGCAGTATTTATATATTTGAAAAGGGGCCCAGCTCATGCACTCACTAATGGTTAGGCAAACCAATGTAGCAGCTGGCCACACCCCCTCTGGAGTCTGACCACACTGCTAAACATGGGCTCCTACCACTGCATTCCCCAGTGGGCACTTCATGCCCCAGTCCGACACTGCAGAGAGGAGACAGGCACAGCACAAGATGTATACAACTCTGCATCCCGTTTTACATACAGTGGCCCAGATTTATCAAAGAGTTATATCATATGCAACAAGTTTTAAAACTTGTCTCATATGATAAATGGTGCTCCAGCCAATAGCTCATAACTGTCATTTTTCAAACACGTCAGTTAGGAGCTAATTGGCTGGAGCACCAGTTATCATATGCAATGAGTTTTAAAACTCGTTGCATATGATAAAACTCGTTGATAAATAGGCCCCAGTGCATCATCGCTTGGAAAGTGATAAAATGAAGAGTGAAAAAGTAGCAGCCAATCAGCTCCTAACTGCCATTTTATCAAACACAGCCTGTGACATGGCAGTTAGGAGTCGATTGGTTGGTACTTTTTCACTCTCCATTTTATCACTTTCCAATCGATGATGCACTGGGGCCCATTTATCAGCGAGTTTTATTATATGCAACGAGTTTTAAAACTCGTTGCATATGATAAAAGGTGCTCCATAAAAGTTTAATGATCTGTAATAACTGACATAAATTACCATAATTCAATTACCTGAAATAACTGACTGAAATAACCATAAATCAATAAAAAAATGGTTTACCCAAAAGCCTTGGAATAACAACATTGATAACAGAAGGAAAACTTTAAACCCATCTAGCAATGTAAAAGTAATTATTAAACTGAACAGATAGAAAAGCTGGGGATCAGGGCTACTGGCTACACCCCAAAAACCAAAACGACACTGGGCAGACACCTCATTGGTGTCTTGAAAAAGATACAAAGCTACTAATTATTTTTAATATGATGACACCTACATCCAACTAATTGATAACTCAATAACTGTTAAAGTTAAAACTGGGCAATGCCAGATACTCCAGCTAGTAAGTATTTATATATATATATATATATATATATATATATATCTTTGTCACGACGCTGCTGGCCAATTCTACAAATACACCAATTTGAGAATTACCACATGTGACATGGGGGTCACTTTTGACACGTGTGATTAACCAAACCTGGTACACTGCCACCAGCTAAAGGAACAGTACTATATTTGAAAGCAAACTTCGGTCCTTACCTTCATACACAATTATTAATATTTCGAGAAATCGGTAACATGCCACACGGGGCTTTGGTCCATAAGAATCACAAAATCAGGACTAGAATTTTAAGTTTTAATTCCAAGAATACTTCAGAGCTTTAGTTACAAAAAGGTGTTACAAAGAATATTTTAAAAACACACAGAGATTATGGTTCAATCTCAAACAAATGAAAATAAATAAAAATACAGAAAACCTAACTCACTTACTCAAACGAAGTTAGGTGGTTCTGTTGTGGGGGAGTTTCACAGAATAGACAATGGTCATTTTCAACATGTAGTTGAGTCCCCAAGAAATGCACTCTCTGTCCCAGTGAGAGGGCCAGATATAGCCCTCAGCTGCAGCAGCCCTCACCCTTTGGATTTTTAACCACTTCCCTGCTGGACACTAAACATACCCCATTTTTACATACTGTTGGTGCTTGGCAACAGGCAGGGGGGGAAGGGGGGTGTAGCCTAAAGGCACAGGAGTCGCTTTCAAAGAGAGTGAGGTCTGTGAGGATCTATACCTTGTCACCCCTGGATGGTTTTATGACTAGCCAGGAAGTTTAGTGGCTTAGTCATATAAACATGTTGAATTTCTTTACTTTCCATCAGGTGATTGATCCGGACATCTCCCCCTTTATCAGGATTTATAACCTCTGGTCTGGTCCTCGCACATGGAGCATTGCTTTCATCCTTAACTTTGAGTTCTGTAGATAAGAGTTGATTTCAGGAAGACAGAATCTACTCTCTCCCCCAGCCTAGATACATGTAGGTCAAACGCAGGACACAGCCTGTCAGCCATTTTGTCACATCTAAGCTGAAAGAATACATTATATATATATATATATATATATATATACAGTCACTTGAAATCATTATTGTTGATTATTTCTGCAGGTTATCACCACACCTTAGATCATATATAATTTGTGATTCTCCCTTCTGTGTTTAAACATGACTATATATATATATATATATACCATAAAAACACTACACGCACATATATGTCTGTGTGTATAGTGTTTGTGGTAGATCATTTCAAATGTTTACTTTAATGATGCAGAGAAGTGATCATACATTCTTTGTATGGGTCTGTGTAATATGTTGGTTTGTCATTATACAAATAATGGTTTTGTCATATGAACGGATTTTATGTTATGTTGATATAATCACTGCTTCAAAAATGCTACTTTTTTCATATAATTAAAGATTTAGCCTTCACTGAAATCACATGAATTGTTGTTAATTCTATTAATATTTCCAGATATGCATATCAGAGATGTTATTGTATGTGCACAGATAAATAGTTGTCCTTTTTCATATATACTTATGGGATGCAAAGTGTTCTGCTCATTAATAGGTATTGTTAGTTATTTCCTTTGATAATAGTCTTTGGAAATGTTCTAATTGTTAAGAAATGTAGAACTTATTGCTCAACTTCTAGCCTCCGAAGATCCATTTTATTTATTCATAAACTGAGCTAAGGTACAGTACATTCTTTATTCAAATTTTTTAAATAGTACAAGCAAAATAGTCTCTGTGTGGGTTACCAGAGAGCACACGTGACCAGTGTAGCCGCCACGGCACGTGACAGTCCTTGGCATCCTCATTGTCAGTGCCATTTCTAAATAAAAAAGCTCTATTCATTATTCTTTATATAGAGATAACCATTATTATTAACAGTTTGAGAAACAAATGTAATATATTATACTGTACATCAACACAAAAATAAACAGTGTACTGAAGCAGAAGGAATTTATTCTTTATATTATAAAATAGTTGCTGGCGAGGCTGCCATCAAAAATTGTGGGTCCCGTTACTGACAAAATAGGTAGGGCCCCCTTGGGGGTGGAGCTGTTCATAATGTAGGTGTTTTTGTCTCCTCCATGGCAGCTACCATTTTGATGTGGACATTTCTATAGAAATGTGAGTAATAAAAGTATAGCGCCACTTGTGAGGGAAAAAAACTTAATTTTTTTTTGAGATACAAATGTATAAAAAACACTCCCTTATGAGTAATAGGGCGTCAGTTGTCCCCTAAAATTTCAGCATTGGTAAGATGCTGTTTTAAGTTAGGATCAATATAAATTGATAGGGGTTCTGGCGACCAAATGGTGTTTTGTTTAAAAAATATTTAGTGGACTAGTGTGCAATTTCTAAAAGACATGGTAAAAATATTTTAAAAAATTATATAAACAATTTATTGTCAAAAAACATAAAAACGCTATTATTTAGGAAAGGAAATTTTTTCAGTACATAACTACATATATCATAAAAATGGTAAAGTGGTATATGTGAGTTTTTGTAAAAAAGGAGTTAACTTAAAATGCAGGGTCATACAGGAAATCTCCTGTATGACCCTCCATTTTAAGTTAAGCCTTTTTTTTATATAATATTGCTATTTTCTTTTTATCCTTTTTATGTTTCAAAGGAAAATATTTATATATTTTTTAATACGTATCTAACTCCTTTTTTACAAAAACTCACATATACCACTTTACCGTTTTTATGAAATATGTAGTCATGTACTGAAAAAATTTCCTTTCCTAAAAAATAGTGTTTTTATGTTTTTTGACAATAGGTTTTTTGACAATTGCAGAATGGGTCTTGAGCAAGCGCAGACTCCCCACCATCGGAGATGTATGTACTGTAGACCAGAATTAGAGGAACCACAGCAGCTTCTTCATGTGATATGTTTAGTCTAAAGGTCTCCATACACTTACACAACATGTCCGTCTGACATGTCGCAGGAGATCAGCCCGGCAGCCTCCCGGGGGGCAGGATCGCCCAAGATACATCGTATGCTGTCCTTTTGCATACGATGTATCTTGGGCGATCCTGGGCGATCCCATCCATGCCTGCGGGGTCGGACATGATTGAATGTGCAGCACATTCAACCTGGAGGATCCGATCCGATGCTCACGGGAACGCGCATTGGATCCGATCGGAAACACCTCCAAAATGCCCGATGTCATCCGATATATCGGGCCGAATGCCCGAAATCGGATGAAATCGGGCATTATTGTCCAAGTGTATGGGGCCCTTAATACAAATAAATAAGGTAGCGATTGTTCTATTTCATTCGATTCTATGTTCAATTTTGAAATGGACATCCTAAACCGAACACAAAATCACTTGTCAAAATCGAACATCAAATTCTATTTTGAAATCAGTTTCTTAATGGAATCTCAGTTTATGTGTGATTTTATGAGTGAAAATGAATTTCAATTTGATTCCATTTTGGTTGTTTTAAATTGAACTTAAGTTTTAATACAATTTCAAACATTAGTAATTATACCCTGTGATGTTAAAATGATATCAGTAGATATTCCAGTCTCCTATGTTACTATCTAGCAGAGAAATGTGCTGCTGACTGCCTATGGGCGCGACCCTGGGGGTCTTGTTCTTGTGAATTCTCAACTCCTGCTTCGTGATGGATCACTAACTGTTTATGCTATTACTCTGCTATGCCCTATGACCTCTCTTAGCTCCGGGACTGTCACACACCATGCCTAAGTCCAAGTCCAAGAAAAATACGTCTTCTGCGGAAATTACCTCCTTTATTTCTAAGATGAAGTCTAGTTCCACTAAAATACCGTCCGTCCCTCCTCCCGCCCCGGTTTCAGAATCTGAGGAAGACTCATCTGCCCCAGACCCCTCCATGAAAGATTGCATTTCCTCTATCCTGGCGGAGATGAAATCGCTGAAACAAGCTTTTCACTCGGAGATCCATAAAACCATCTCAGGGCTCAAGGCGGAGATATCTGATCTTGGGGCCCGCACTAATGACGCTGAACAGAAAATTGATGAAGTAATTTCCTTCCAGCAGGAACTGGAACATTCAGTCTACGTTATGCAGGAAGATATTTACCTGCTCCAAGACCAACAGGAAGACGCAGATAATCGCGCACGACGTAATAACCTACGTATTAAATACATTCCGGAGTCGGTGGAACCAGCACAATTGGAAGATTTCCTCCTCAGATTTTTCCAACACCTCCTTCCGGACGTCCCGCGTGAGCAGTTCCTCCTGGACAGGGCTCACCGGGCCTTGCACCAAAAACCCTCGACTTCGTCCCCTCCAAGAGACGTAGTCTTACGGTGTCACTACTTCAAAACCAAGGAAAAAATTCTAACAGCGGCCCGGAATAGAGACTTGTGTCTGTTTGACACGCACAAGCTAATGGTGTTTCAGGACTTATCCCCTACCACTCTTAAGAGGCGCTTCGACCTGCGGGAGTACACCCAAATCCTCAGGGACAACCAAATCCGTTACAGATGGGGTTACCCCTTTGCCCTCATTGTGCAACTCGATGGGAAGAGACTGCTGGCACGTTCGAAGGAGGAGGCTCACCGACTTCTTTTGAGACTTAACCTTTCTCCCCCGGAGTCTGATAAACCTGACTCCCCTCGGGAAGCTCCAGTTCTTCAACGCACTCCAGTCTCACCCCTCCCGCAACGGGCGCCTCGACGCCTGTGGTTGACAGTCCCGGCAAAAACCTCTGCGAGACATGACCCTTCGTGAACATTTCTTCACAGCTGCACTGTCGGGTTACTACATGTCATTTTCTACTGTTATGTATATTAGCTTAGAGGTTTACAGGTTCCTTTTTTATACTGTGTTCATATAACTGAACATATGTTCTCTTTGTTCATAAGATTCAAAAATGGTTCATTACGGTTATTTGTTGTTATGTCCCCCCTGGTCGCCCCCCCCATCTGATTGGTCGGTGGGCCCCTTGATACTCAGAGCCATACCCCCCACCGAGCCATTATAGTCAGTTTTGAGCATAGGGGAGAACTCCTCTCCCTTAATACCCCATACGGAAGCTCAAACATTCAGACCCGTACGATACGTACAATGGGTCATTGGCTCGGTACGTTATACATGTTCATCTCTTTTCATTTTGCATTGTTCTTTATGTTTCTATCCTCCTTTTTTCCTCTTCTTTCTCTACCTCTCACTCTTCTTCTTCCCCTCGTCCCCCAGGGAGATCATCTATGGGCCCTTAGGGCCATTAGAGTTTTGCTTCCACCTGTGCTGTCATGTCTGTTAACGTAATATCCTATAATGTGAAGGGTCTCAATAGTCCCCAAAAGAGAACCAAATTATTTCTCTTTTTGAAACAGGTGGGGGGAGATCTGGTATTCCTCCAGGAGACACATTTCAAAGGTACTTCCCACCCTGAACTACGTTCTAGACGCCATCCTGTCGCCATACATGCCTGTGATCACTCCCAGAAGAAAAGAGGGGTCGCCATATTGATCCCCGCCCATCTACACTTAGAATCAGAAAAAATTGTTAGGGACAAGCGCGGAAGGTTCCTCATTATAGTAGGCAAGCTTAATAATGTCCCCATCACCTTGGTCAATATCTATGCTCCCAATGTTAATCAAGCCTCGTTTTTCGCCTCTTTAGATTCTAAAATTGCTCAGTGTAGGAAAGGCGACATTTTAATGGCAGGAGATTTCAACACTATACTCCATCATAGTCTTGATCGCTCCAGCTCCCTACCAACATCCCAGGCCCATACACATACTCGCAACTCCCGAGCCCTGCAGTCCCTACTTAAAAATCACTTACTATTCGATTCCTGGAGGGTTGTCGACCCCTTAGTTAAAGATTACACATTCTTTTCCCCAGTGCATAATCTATACACTAGAATTGATATGATTATGGTAGGTAGAGACCTCACTTCTCGAATCCAGAAAAGCTGTATTCATCCAATTACGTGGTCCGACCATGCCCCGATATCCCTATCTCTGTCTGGGCTGGCTCGCATTCTTTCCCCCCCCTCTTGGTCCCTTAATGATGCCCTTCTTCAACAGACCGATGTGCCGCAACAAATTACTCAGGCATTGAATGATTATTTTAATGAGAACCAAACCCCTGGTATATCGGACATGACCCTGTGGGAGGCGCATAAAGCGGTCCTTAGAGGCCATTTCATTCAGATCGCGGCCAGGCTCACCAAACAGCGCTCCCAAAAGATCTTAGAGCTCTCTGACCAACTCCACCATCTGGAGGAGGTTCATAAGTCTTCTCTAAACCCTGCCGATTTAGACAAACTACTTAAAGTTAGGGGTGAACTTAATATGCTGTTGTCTCATAAGACTGAACAATGCCTTAGACATCTTAACCAGATTTATTATGAAAAAGGGGATAAAGCAGATAAAATTTTGGCCAGGAAGTTGAGTGCTCAGATCTCCTCAAAAAATATCTTATCTATTCGCACCAAACAGGGTACACTAACACACGACCCTGACCGCATTCTGGGTGAATTCGAGGAATTTTATAAGCTATTGTATAACACGGAGGCGGTCCCTTCGTCGTCTTCATCGAGATTCGATGAGGGGATCGAATCCCTTTTAGATAAGTGTGACCTACCGTCACTGAGCAGTTCGACAGTCTCTCAGTTAGGCTCAGAGATAACTGTGGAAGAGTTAGATAATGCACTTAAAACTCAGAAATCTGGTAAAGCCCCTGGCCCTGACGGGATGTCAATTATGTATTACAAGAAATTTAAAGGGATCCTATTACCCCATCTCTGTAGGCTCTTCAATGGTTTCCTCAGAGGTAACCCTCTGTCATCCCGGGCACTAGAGGCACGGATAGTTTTAATTCATAAACCTGGGAAGGACCCCAACTCCTGTGCTAGCTACCGCCCCATCTCTTTACTAAATAACGACATTAAAATCTTTGCCAAAATTCTTGCCCTGAGACTAAATCCAGTTCTCCCGCGTTTGATCCACGCGGACCAGGTGGGCTTCATCCCAGGCCGACAAGCTAGAGACAATACCCGCAGAACCATTGATTTGGTCCATCTCATCAATAAAACTAAATTGCCCTCTGTCCTTCTCTCGCTTGATGCGGAGAAGGCTTTTGATAAAATACTTTGGCCCTTCATGTTCGCCACTTTGCGTAAGTTCAGCCTGGGAGGAAGCCTACTTCAGGGTATTCAGGCACTCTACTCCAACCCCTCTGCCAGAGTTCGGGTTAATGGTAAAGACTCTCCCCTCTTCCACATCAATAACGGTACACGTCAGGGGTGTCCTCTGTCTCCGTTAATTTTTGCTATGACCATCGAACCTTTGGCGTGCATGGTTAGGGCTAATCCTGATATTAAGGGCATCACTGTTGGCGACGAGGAGTTCAAATTGTCATTATTTGCAGACGATGTTCTGTTAACTTTGTCTTCACCCAATATTTCTATCCCCAACCTATTTAAAACCCTATCATTATATTCTCATTATTCAGGATGTCGTATTAACTATTCCAAATCGGAGGCCCTCCCTTTGCATCTTAATGAGGATACCAGATCTCTCCTAGCTGCTAACTTTAATTTTGCTTGGCGCTCCAAGAAAATTAAATACTTAGGCGTGTTCATCACGAACTCCTACGACTCCCTATACTCTGAGAATTTTCCAGCCTTATTTAAGTGTATAGAGTCGGACCTCCGGGCATGGGACAAACAGATTATAGCCTGGTTCGGACGGATAGTCTCAGTAAAGATGAACATCCTACCCAGGCTCTTATATCTGATTCAAACAATTCCCGTACGCATCCCCGCTGAGGCCTTAGGCCGAATGCAGAGACTCTTCCTAAAATTTATATGGTCTGGCAAGCCTCCTAGAATTAGGACCTCCACTTTGGTACGTGACCCACAAGCTGGAGGCAGAGGTTTGCCGGTCATTCGTAAATACTACCATGCAACTCACCTGAGCCAGGCTGTAGCCTGGTTTTCCCCAGCGCCCCATCTACCCTGGATTCGTATCGAGCGTCTAGCGGCCGGGGTCTCCACTTTGGTTTCCCTACTCACGCCGACCAAGTCAATCCGGACAATGCAAGCGTGTCCCCCTCCCACTAAATTTACCTGCTCCCTGTGGTGTTTCTGCATTCGGCATTATGGTTTATCCACTTTCCCTTCGCCCATCACCTCCATTTGGGACAATCAGGAATTCCCCCCTGGTTCCACCTTAAGGTCCCACCCGTGGTTCCACCTGAGTCCGCATCCGGGACTGGTGTTTGACTTCATAGAGGGTTCCTCCTGGCGCTCCCTTCAGTCCCTACGTGACAAATATGATATCCCTCAACCTGTATTTTATGAGTATTTACAAATTCGTTCTTTCTTAAGCTCCCTTTCAAAATCCCAAGTCATGCGTCAACTTACCCCCTTAGAACGTTTGTGTATTTATTCTCCCATGCGGCAGAGTATTATTTCCATACTTTATGGCTTACTACGTTCTCTGAAGGCAGCGAACATACTTCCCCATGAGCGTAAATGGGAACAGGACCTTGGCCCACCCCCTGCAGAGGACTCATGGGAAATCATTAGGCAAAATGTAGCCCAGTCCTCAATTTCCTCCTTAGTGAAGGAAAATTCCTATAAAGTCTATACTAGATGGTATCGGGTCCCTGCTACACTGCATAAGATTTTTCCCGGGTCATCACCATTGTGTTGGCGTGGGTGCGGCCAAACTGGAGACTTTAAGCACATCTGGTGGTCATGCCCCAAATTATGCACGTTCTGGGCTCAGGTGGAAACCCTCATTGGCTCCATTTTCTGCTCGCAAGTAACACTGGGCCCCTGGTCGGCCCTCCTGGGCCTACCTTTGCCCAATCTAGACTCCCAGGCGAGCAACCTGGTACTCCAAATTCTACACGCTGCCAGATGTGTGATAGCTAAAAATTGGAAAAAAACCACTCCCCCCCCTAGGAGCATGTTGATAGCTAAAATATGGCATATCTCCATGATGGAGAAAATCACGGCCTCCTTACGGGACAGATCAGAGAAATATAGGAGGATCTGGGATCCTTGGTTCACCTATACTATGCCCTCTTCTGCCGGGATGTAAAGTTTACAGTAGGGAGGTTATCCCTCCTGCGCCATGCCTCTACCTTGTATATTCCTATGATGATCTCCCACTCTCCCATCCACCCTTCCCCTGTCTTTCTTTCTCTCTTCTTCTTTTCTTCTTTGACTCTCCTCCCCTATCTTTCTCTTATTTTTCGTTTAAACGCAGAAAAATTGTTGTCGATATATATATATATATATGGTATTGATGATGTGCTTCCATGTTGATGTTACACTTGGTTATTCCCCACTGGATAACTTGTATGTGATTTTGGATATTTTATTTGGAGTCATCATCTCCTGTTTGACTTGTACCAGCATATTCGACCTCTTTTCAATAAAAATATTGCATTAAAAAAAAAAATGATATCAGTAGAAGGAACATTATGAATTTTGCCACTAACTGCACAATACAATTTAAGATAATTGTTCTCCCTTGGTTTTTCAGACTTGAACAAGGTTACATTTTTACAAAAAAATGGGCCTGATTGTGGGCCTGATTCCTAGGTGCATACAGCTACAATTTCACTCACAATGGAAGTGCAAAAATATGCTAATGACTATGCCGCTGTCTTGTGCACAGACACGCCCACTGACAGCGTCTCACATCAGTCACTCACATACATAAGTGAGATTCAGGTGCACATTGGTCAAACCTAGGGAGACCAATCCTGGGCCTTTTCTTCAATCCCAGGTATCGGGATTGAAAAAAGGTCAATCCTGGGATTGACTGGAAAACACGCCCAGCCCACACAAATACCATTGTGAGTTGGAGCCGGGCTCACGGGCTGCGGGCAGCGATGTGCGGCCCTGGCGGCTGACATCAGACTCACCATTGTGGCTCAGAAGGCTTGCAGGCTGTGAGATGCGGGTGGTGAGGTGCCATCCGGGCGGCACAGGCGGCTGGTGTCAGACTGCACAGTGTGACTTCTGACATCATGTCACGCTGCGCAGTACGTACTGCCAGAGGCAGGGGGAGCCGGGCAGCTTCTGAGCTTCCTGAGGACACTCAACGATGCCTGGCATTAAAAAAAACAATGAAGGTAAATCCTGCAATCCCTGGGATTGGAGCTTCCAATCCCGGGATTGGAGCTTCCAATCCTGGGATTGAATCCCGGACGTTTTTTGGCCTAATTCCCGGGATCCTGCCAATCCCGATCCCGGGATTGGCCTACCTAGTCAGACCATTGGATCTCTGAGCAACCGTATGTTGTTTTAGAACGGCTCTCCTAAGATACCAGGGCCTCTGTACTGCAAACAAATTTGCAGTGTCTGACTAAGCAATGCACCAAAAACAATCCTGATATACTGTACCTGTGTTTTTCTAGCCAACCTCCCCAAACACTGACTACTTGTTACTCCCTCTGTGAATAAATCCTGTGTACAGTATGTTTGCAATCTTTAATCATTCGCTGTGCATGCACTGTGTGGCCTTGTTGCATGCGTAGTTGCAAAAAAGTGCTCCACTGCATCTGGCATGAACATTGCATACACCTTTGAATGAGGTCCTATATGTCTTAGGTCCTGCAAAGCTGGATCCATCTGTATAAGCTGATTGTCTTACTCCCTGTTCTTTGACACCATCTCCTTTTCTTCAAGCTCAATTATCAAAGAAATTGATGAACACATTTAAATGCTAGAACTGTTGTCTGTGTCTTGTTGAAGCTTAATCTTTGTTTGTGTCATTCAGATAGTCAGAATTAGATATGTGCTCAGCGTTTTATTTTTGTTTTTAGGTTTTGGCAAAACCACCCACAAGTGTTTTGGTTTGGATTTAGATTTGGTTTTGGATATTTGTAAATTTTTTTAAACAGCTAATAGCCTGTAATTTGAGCTTTTTTCTCCCTATAGTATTATGAACATCAATAACATTAATTTCCAGTAAATTTGCCCTCAGAAATGGCATCTGAAAATTTTCCAAGATGCAATCCAAAACACGAAATTTGGATTTAAAATCTGAGATACAACACTACAGGAAAATTCTAAACCAGGACTTGGTTTGACTTGGAATCCCAAGAGATCAGAACTGGAACTCGGATTGGCTTGAAACCCCTAAATTCGGGTGGGTTCATATTTTTTAAAAACCGAACCACAAATACTGTAGTATGGAAAAATAGTATACTGTGTGGTTATTTCAGCTTGAACATGTTCAAAGTGGCTAGAACATGGCTAGAAAACTATGTAAGGAAGAATACTATTTCCATATGTATGTAAAGGCTGTATTATTTACTTACGTTTATATTATGACCTTGGCACTTACATATGCAAATATTATTTCACATACTTTATATAACAAAGATGTATATTCCAATAAATGTATATTTATCCATGTAATATAGCCAATTCCTTTAGAGGAAGCACTGTAATCCTATCTGTTCGTTTAACCCTTTTAGTGACATGGTATCTTAGCAGAAGATGCATTCTGCCTTTTTCAGTAACAATTTCCGAGATCTATTACGCCCTCTAACAGATGAGGGAATATGATCTATAATCTTATACCAGATTGGAGAAAGATTGGGTTGGGCCTCCAAAAATGCTTTGTTCAGACCTGATCGTAGCAGCAAATTTGTTAGCAGATGGGCAAAACCATGGGGGTCATTCCGAGTTGTTAGCTCGTTGCCAATTTTCACAGCGGAACGATTAAGGTGAAAATGCGCATGCGCATGGCATGCAGTACGCATGCGCTAAGTATTTTAGCTCAAAACTTAGTAGATTTACTCACGTCCGAACAAAGAATTTCCATCGTTGAAGTGATCGGATTGTGATTGACAGGAAGTGGGTGTTTCTGGGCGGAAACTGACCGTTTTCTGGGAGTGTGCGGAAAAATGCAGGCGTGCCAGGATAAAACGCGGGAGTGGCTGGCCGAATGCAGGGCGTGTTTGTGACGTCAAACCAGGAACGAAACGGGCTGAGCTGTTCGCAGTGTAGGAGTAAATCTCGAGCTACTCGGAAACTGCTAAGAATTTTCTATTTGCAATTCTGCTATTCTTTCGTTCGCAATTCTGCTAAGCTAAGATACACTCCCAGAGGGCGGCGGCCTAGCGTGTGCAATGCTGCTAAAATCTGCTAGCGAACGAACCACTCAGAATGAGGGCCCATGTGCACTGCAGGGAGGGCAGATATAACATGTGCAGAGAGAGTTAGATTTGGGTGGAGTGTGTTCAAACTGAAATCTAAATTGCAGTGTAAAAATAAAGCAGCCAGTATTTACCCTGCACAGAAACAATATAACCCACCCAAATCTAACTCTCTCTTCACATGTTATATCTGCCCCGCCCCCCTGCAGTACACATGGGGGGTCATTCCGAGTTGATCGCTCGCTAGCTGTTTTTAGTAGCAACCGTGCGAACGCATAGTCACCGCCCACCGGGGTGTATATTTTTGCTGTGCAAAGGTGCAATCGCTTTTGCAGCCGAGAGATGCAAACACAATTTGTGCAGTTTCTGAGTAGCTCAGAACTTACTCAGCTGCTGCGATCACGTCTGCCTGTTCAGTCCCGGAATTGATGTCAAACACCCGCCCTGAAAACGCCTGGACACCCCTGCATTTCTCCAACAACTCCCGGAAAACAGTCAGTTGACACCCAGAAACGCCTCCATCCTGTCAATCTCCTTGCGAAAGCCCGTGCGAACAGATTCATCGTAGAATCCATCGCTGGGCGCCGATCCAGTTTGCACTCATACGATGCACCTGCGCATTGCAGTGCATACGCATGCCCAGTTCTGACCTGATCACTGTGCTGCAAAAATCTGCAACGTGCAATCAGGTCGGAATGACCCCCATGGTTTTGCCCATCTACTAACAAATTTGCTGCTATGATCAGGTCTGAATTAGGCCCATAGTCAGTTTTACAGACATAGCTTTTACTACAAAGACAGGTGATCATGTAAACTACTGTACATATTTTGTGGTACAGGTAAGTAAGTGGTTAATTTTAAATGGTTTACCCATCTGGGAATGGTAAAAAGTGTCACCTGTACACATATACTTACATGTAGTGCCTTACTTCTGAAGAAGCCGCCGATTCCAAAAGGAGGCAGGGAAATGCGTCAAATCGGTACTTGCCGTTAGAGATGAGCGGGTTCGGTTCTCCGAGATCTGAACCCCCACGAACGTCACCTATTTTACACGGTTCCAAGGCAGCCTCGGATCTTCCTGCCTTGCTCGGTTAACCCGAACGCGCCCGAACGTCATCATCCCGCTGTCGGATTCTCGCGAGATTCATATTCTATATAAAGAGCCGCGCATCGCCGCCATTTTCACTCGTGCATTGGAGATTGAACGGAGAGGACATGGCTGCGTTCTCTCCCTGAAAAGCTCTGTATCTGTGCTCAGTGTGCAGCAAATATCTGTGCTCAGTGTGCTGCAAATATCTGTGCTCAGTGTGCTGCAAATATCTATGTTCTCTGCCTGAAAATGCTCCATATCTGTGCTCAGTGTGCTGCAAATATCTGTGCTCAGTGTGCTGCATTGTGGAGACTGGGGACCACCAATATATAATTATAGTAGTACAGTACAGTAGGCCATTGCTGTATCTTGCAGCTCTGTGTCAAGTATACTATCTCTGTGCTGCATTATTGTGAGCAGTATATAGTAGGACAGTGCAGCATTTTGGTGACCAGCAGTATACATATAGTACAGTACAGTAGGCCATTGCTGTATCTTGCAGCTCTGTGTCAAGTATACTATCTCTGTGCTGCATTATTGTGAGCAGTATATAGTAGGACAGTGCAGCATTTTGATGACCAGCAGTATACATATAGTACAGTACAGTAGGCTATTGCTGTATCTTGCAGCTCTGTGTCAAGTATACTATCTCTGTGCTGCATTATTGTGAGCAGTATATAGTAGGACAGTGCAGCATTTTGGTGACCAGCAGTATACATATAGTACAGTACAGTAGGCCATTGCTGTATCTTGCAGCTCTGTGTCAAGTATACTATCTCTGTGCTGCATTATTGTGAGCAGTATATAGTAGGACCGGGCAGCATTTTGGTGACCAGCAGTATACATATAGTACAGTACAGTAGGCCATTGCTGTATCTTGCAGCTTTGTGTCACTTCTAGTATCCTGATCAGTGCTCAATATCTGCTGCATTGTTGTGACCAGTATGTATACTGTACTGTGCGACGTGTGTTATACACCTGGTGATTTTATACATCCTGTAATCTGTACTGAGCGATGTGTGAGATACACCTGGGGATTATACACCCTGTATACTGTACTGTGAAATGTTTGTGATACACCCGGTGATTACACACCCTGTATACTGTACTGAGCGATGTGTGAGATACACCTAGGGATTATACACCCTATATACTGTACTGTGCGATGTGTTTTATACACCTGGTGATTATACATCCTGTAATCTGTACTGAGCGATGTGTGAGATACACCTTGGGATTATACACCCTATATACTGTACTGTGTGATGTGTGAGATACACCTGGGGATTGTACACCCTATATACTGTACTGTGTGAGGTGTGAGATACACCTGGGGATTATACACCCTATATACTGTACTGTGCGATGTGTGTTATACACCTGGTGATTATACATCCTGTAATCTGTACTGTGTGATGTGTGAGATACACCTGGGGATTATACACAATATATTATTATTATTATTATTATTATTATTATTATTATCCTTTATTTATATGGTGCCATAAGGGTTCCACAGCACCCAATTACAGAATACATAAATAATCAAACAGGAAAACAGCAACTTACAGTTGATAACAGTATAGGACAAGTACAGGGTAAATAAACATAGTTACATCAGCAGATGACACTGGAATAAGTATCAGGTGGCAGAAGACTGCTGGATGTGGTACAGTTGAAGATTATTAAAGTAAGACAAAGGATAAGCACATGAGGGAAGAGGGCCATGCTCGTGAGAGCTTACAATCTAAAGGGGAGGGGTAGACAGACATGGGTGACACAGATGGGGTACATAGAGAACGTGGAACAGAGGGTTAGGATGAGATTTGACTGGGCTGGGTGAAAAAGTGGACCCCCAGAAGGCACAAGTCAATACTTAACATTGCAACATTTTACTGGGCTATGCAGGAGAAAATTAAAAATAGGGGAAAATAAAATTAAAAAAAAAGAATCGATAACTTCTACCGCTTTCAAAAAGGTCAATGGAAGCTGAAATAATGGACAACTACCTCATGAAAGCCAGATACAGTATACCAAACAGTACTTAGCAGAGTTAGGAATGAGTGCTTATGAAATACAGTAACATTTTGTCATAATATTTCAGAAACTGCATGGCTGGTCTCTTGCACTCTTTTGCTCTAATACACCACCTGCTTTAGGATTTATATTCAAAAACATTATGTCTCCATAATCCCCAATACGTCAGTCTTCTTGGAAAGTGGTTTGTTCCTTTGTAAGGGAAAGAGAACAAATGTTCTCAAACAACGGTTTCTCAATTTCTTTTTCCTCTGGGAAGGGATTGTGTATTCGCAGGAATATCTGAGCATTTCTGTAATCAGAAAGCAGTGACTTTCTACAAATGTTTATGAATAATTCCAGTGATTTTGTTATTTTCTTCCAGTGATTTGGACCAATAATACCATTGATTAGAACAAATAATTCCAGTGATTTTGTCATTTTCTTCCAGTGATTTGGACCAATAATACCATTGATTAGAACAAATAATTCCAGTGATTTTGTCATTTTCTTCCTGTGATTTGGACCAATAATACCATTGATTAGAACGAATAATTCCTGTGATATTGAGGTGTTTGTGTCGCTTAGCTTAGGCGTCCAGCGACCACAGTGCACCTCTTTTTCTCTTTTTTTTGCATCATGTGCTGTTTGGGGCCAATTTTTTTAAGTGCCATCCTGTCTGACACTGCAGTGCCACTCCTAGATGGGCCAGGTGTTTGTGCCGCCCTCTTGGGTCGCTTTGCTTAGTCATCCAGTGACCTCGGTGCAAATTTTAGGACTAAAAATAGTATTGTGAGATGTGAGGTATTCAGAATAGACTGGAAATGAGTGGAAATTGTGGTTATTGAGGTTAATAATACTATAGGATCAAAATTACCCCCAAATTCTATGATTTAAGCTGTTTTTGAGGGGTTTTTGAAAAAAAAACACCCGAATCCAAAACGCACCCGAATTCGACAAAAAAATTTTCAGGGAGGTTTTGCCAAAACGCGTCCGAATCCAAAACATGGCCGTGGAACCGAATCCAAAACCAAAACACAAAACCCGAAAAATTTCCGGTGCACATCTCTACTTGCCGTACATCTGCACTACCAGACCGGTATCCATTTAAAACACTGAGCTGTGCACGCATGCTGAGATGAGTAACCGGAGGGTCCTCCAGAGATGACTGCACTATAATGCTCCAGCGGCCGGGAGGATCACTTACAGCAGAACGTAGTGGTGAGACCACCTACAGCTTTCATAAATACAGTATCTGGCCAGATTATATGCTGAACTGAGATCACATACGTACAGTTTATATCAATTGTTGCAAACTGTGTCATATCCCTAAAACAAATCTTTTGAACAGCTGATGTGGATTTAAATTGACACCAACTGGATACATTGTTATCAGTGAGCTGTCTAAAATATTGGTGTCTACATTTTTACAGTGGAAGGACTAATGTTGCCAGCTTTGTCCATATAAGACACTGTGTCAGACGAACTGCTACAATTTACACACAAAGGCCCTCATTCCGAGTTGTTCGCTCGCTAGCAGATTTTAGCAGCATTATACGCTAGGCCGCCCCCCTCTGGGAGTGTATCTTAGCATAGCAGAATTGCGAACGAAAGATTAGCAGAATTGCGAATAGAAAATTCTTAGCAGTTTCTGAGTAGCTCGAGACTTACTCCTACACTGCGATCAGCTCAGCCCGTTTCGTTCCTGGTTTGACGTCACAAACACGCCCTGCATTCGGCCAGCCACTCCCCCGTTTCTCCAGACACTCCCGTGTTTTATCCTGGCACGCCTGCGTTTTTCCGCACACTCCCAGAAAACGGTCAGTTTCCGCCAAGAAACACCCACTTCCTGTCAATCACACTCCGATCACTTCAACGATGAAAATTCTTCGTTCGGACGTGAGTAAATCTACTAAGTTTTGTGCTAAAATACTTAGCGCATGCGCACTGCGTACCATGCGCATGCGCATTTTTGCCTTAATCGCTCTGTTGCGAAAATCGGCAATGAGCGAACAACTCGGAATGACCCCCAATATCTCTTCAATTAATAAACGGAGAGTAAAAGCTACACCTTTTCTTGATAAGAAAGGATACATCATCTTTAAAATAAGCTGTTATATTTATCTGGGCTTATGGAGAATAATTGCTGTTACCTACTTCTGCTTTTTATAATGTTTTCTTAATAGCCGGATATAAAGGAATAGATTGGAAATACATCTGTGAAAAGGGGCTGCATAATCTATATACCTATGTCCAGCTAAACTGATTTGTGTTGTTTTAATAATATAATTGCAACACCGGCCGTGGTTGTATATAGACTAATTAACAGAAAGTATGTTGAGAGATATATATTTTATATGTACTGTATTTTAAATAAATAAAAAATATCAGTTCCTGTGCGCTGTCATAATTTTTTTTTTTTTTTCAATTATATCAGGGTTGAGTAACCCCTGTAGTACGGGCTGAACAGGAATTGTTTTAAGTCAAGCGCTTAATTAATTTGTTGTGTGTGTATATTACATATAGTGCAGTTTAAACATCTAAAACATCTTTTTTTTTAATTATTTCTCATGATGTCCCCGTATGTCCTTGATTCATTAAAGTGATATCAGATTTTACTAAAATGGTTAACCGAAAGTTTTTTTCCTCGTATGTAGGAATGCCTGATCAACTGTTCGTTCATTGGGGGTCATTCCGACCTGATCGCACACTAGCTATTTTTGCAGCGCTGCGATCAGATAGTCGCTGCCTATGGAGTGTATTTTCACTTTACAAGTGTGCGAACGCTTGTGCAGCCGAGCAGTACAAAAATGTTTTGTGCAGTTTCTGAGTAGGTCTGAACTTAGCCACTGCGATCACTTCAGACTGTCTGGTCCTGGAATTGCCATCAGATACTCGTTTTGCAAATGCCTGCGTTTTTCAAACCACTCCCTGATAACGTTCAGTTGACAACCATAAACGCCTTCTTCCTGTCAATCTTCTTACAATCGGCTGTGCGAATGGATTCTTCGTTAAATTCATTGCCCAGCAAAGATACGATTTGTACCCATACGACGCGCCTGCGTATTGCGGTGCATACGCATGCACAGTTTTGCCAAGTTTTGACCTGAACGCAGCACTACAAAAAATAGCTAGCGTGTGATCAGGTCGGAATGACCCCCATTGTTGTCAATTCTGAGCTACAGTAAACTGGCTATTCATTGCCAGTGTGTTTTGAGTAGTTTTTTAATTGCATTACTACAGTTATTAAAATTATTCACTCAAGAGATTCTGTATTTTTTCTTAGCTTTAAGATTTGTTGTCAGTAAAGTTTAATGAGTTTAAAGCTTTATCTCTTTTTAACAATTAATTATTAAGAGAATACCCTATTCGTAATAATTTTGTAATCATTTGATCTAATTGTGGTTCCACTTTCTCTCTACGGTTACTAATTCTACAAACCTGTAGAATCTGAGAGTATGTTGAACTAGACCTTAAATTGATCAGATGAACATTTGTATTATGTAATGTATTATTCCAGTTTGTTTTCTAAAACAAAATAGTAGTTAATCCAGTTAATGGTGGCAATGTATGCAATATTCTCAAAAGAAAACAGAAAGGGGGGTTGTCCACCCAGGTGTCCTCCCACACACACTAAATACCTGCAACAATACTTGAAAACCTACATGGTAACAGAAATTCAGAAATATGTGTTGCATGCATTTGCAAATGCATGGTAAGCCTCCAGGCCACTTCACGGCTTTTCTGATACCGGCGATCCCTACACTGCATGATAACAGTACCCACTCTGTGCCATATAATTGTCTATTGTAAGGCCTCATGATAAAGGCGCATCCAGAAATACACCTAAATTGAGAGCTGGCATACACAGGAGCTACCCCTGGAATCTCCAAATACTGATTCAGTCCATGCCTCTCACAACAGCAAACAAACACAGTGGAAGCTGCTCAAATCAATCTGGCAGTACTTTTCAGCATGAAAGGGAGGGGCCATATCAAACAGAAAGGGGGATTGTCCCCCAACACAATAAATAGTAACTGCAACAATACTTGAAAAACTATGGGCTATGTTATTGTCTATTGTAAGGGCTCATGATAAAGGCACATACAGAAATACTCCCAAATCGAGGGGAGGCATTGTTAGGGTCTCCTGCCCTGTGCTGCCACGTCGTCATGGCAACCGGGAGACAAGTGCTAGTGGAGTAACCTGAGCGCAGCTGATACTCCGGTTCGGGTCTTTTGCTGTGCAGTGGTTATAGGCTCTGTGCACGGCAGGGGATCCGGTGCTGGTTTTTGTGCTCACAGTCTGTGAGGTCTGAGTGGGGCGTGGACAGCACCTGCTTTATAAGGCCTCTTTTCAGGGTAAGCAGATGCTGCTGAATCTTTGTTGGTTAGTCAGTTCATGAAAGTTAGCCAGTACTGTGTAGCTTTGTATTTGTTTGTTGCTTACTGCAAATAGGCCTGGGGATTTGGTATTACACTCTGCCAATCCAGACCTAGCAGTAAGACTGGAGTCAGTCGTTTAGCTTGCTGGGGTTCTGTTACTACTCTGTGAACTTAGCAAGTTTGCGGCTGTATTCTAAGACTTGCCTGTCTAATCCTGTCTCACTGTGCTAGGTGTCAGGGGTCAGTTTAGTGGCAGTAAGCTAAAACCTGTGCACCGCAAGTGAGAATCAGGATTGTGGAGACTCTCCTTGTGTCTATCATTCCATCTCTGACCAAGGAGTTTACTGCCACACCCGTTGGTAACCCTTTAGGGTTTTGCTGTTGCCCTTAGCAACAGCATTTCGGGTTCTCTACGTATTAAAACACAACATCTTGCTTTTTACATCTGAGCAGTTCTAATACAAGGGAGATACCCAGTTCCTTAGCCTCTGGGCTTCTCTGTTCACTTTGTGTGTATTGTGTTACCCTATCACCTTCTGTGTACGTTATGTCATATTCCCCAGTCTGTCTGTAAGTCCATTTGTTTTGCATAACAGTTCAAACACCAGTACATTCCTGCAGACACTGGAGTGCATAACAGTTCTGACACCAGTACTTTCCTGCAGGCACTGGTGTGCATAACATATTCAGCAGCCTAATACTCCTGTTGAAATTTTGTGGGAATATGGAGCATACCCCTCAAAATACGTTGCAACAGGTGGTCGATCAGGTGCAGGTCCTGACTCGACAATTTAATGATTTGTCCATTAAAATGCACACCTCCCAGGCTGCTGGCGGAGCTCCCGCAGCAGCAGCACCTGCAGGGGTTAAGGAGCCGAAAGTAAATCTCCCGGATCGTTTTTCTGGAGATCGCTCGCAGTTCTTTTGTTTCAAGGAGAGCTGCAAGCTATACTTCCGGCTTAGGCCTCAGTCTTCTGGGTCGGAGATTCAGCGGGTGGGCATAGTGATTTCCTTGCTACAAGGAGACCCACAGGTCTGGGCATATGGGTTGCAGCCTGACTGTCCGTCGCTTAAAAATGTTGATGCTTTTTTTACGGCACTGGGCATGTTGTATGATGACCCTGACAAGACGGCCTCAGCCGAGGCTCAGATTTCGATCCTTAAGCAAGGGCGAAGGCCAGTTGAGGTTTACTGTACGGAGTTTCGGAGGTTGGCCCATGATACCCAGTGGAATGACCCAGCCCTGAGACACCAGTACCGAAGAGGTCTTTCTAACCAGATAAAGGACCAACTGGTACAATATCCCTTGCCTGATAGCTTGGATCAGCTCATGCAGTTATCCATCCGGGTGGATAGACGGCTGAGAGAGCGTAGGCTTGAAAGGGAGACTGAGATTTCCTTCCTTCCCAAGGGAACCTCAGACTCTGAGGAATTTTCTGAGGAGCCTATGCAGATTGGGGCTACCCGCCTCTCCTCGCGTGAGAAGATGCGGAGGAGACAGCAGGGGTTGTGTTTGTACTGTGGGAATAAAGGTCATGTGGTAGTATCATGCCCAGAAAAGCCGGAAAACTTCAGGGCCTGAGGGTGAAGGGAAATATCCTGTCAGGCCAGAAGTCAGAATTTCCCAAGAAGACTTTTATCATTCCGGTGACCTTGAAGATCCTCGGTCAAACTGTCAAGACTGAGGCCTTTGTGGACAGTGGGGCCGACGGGGTTTTTATGGACCGCCAATTCGCCCTGAAACACTCTGTTCCCTTAGTACCCTTGGCATCGGAAATTGAGATTTGTGGGTTAAACGGGGAACCATTATCCCAAGGTAAAATTACCTCTTGCACTAGCCAGATTTCTTTGTTTATTGGAGCCACACACTCTGAAAAATTG
Organism: Pseudophryne corroboree; assembly: GCF_028390025.1. Classification (NCBI taxonomy): domain Eukaryota; kingdom Metazoa; phylum Chordata; class Amphibia; order Anura; family Myobatrachidae; genus Pseudophryne; species Pseudophryne corroboree. The sequence goes on from NC_086444.1 coordinate 783,104,637, forward strand.
TCCTTTTATGTGACTGTCTGTACTTTTGCCCCATTGGTGTTGGGGTTACCCTGGTTAAGGGCCCACAATCCTCAATTTGACTGGGTCTCTGGGGAGATTCTTAGTTGGGGTACTGATTGTTTCAGGAGTTGCTTGAGCCTTCCAGTCAGGCTCTCGCAGCTAAGTTTGCCAGGATTGCCAGGGTGTTATGCAGATTTTGCGGACGTGTTCTCCAAAAAAGTTGCAGAGGTACTACCTCCCCATCGCTCCTATGACTGTGCCATTGATTTGTTGCCAAATGCTAAGCTTCCCAAGAGCAGGTTGTACTCCCTGTCACGTCCTGAGACTCAGGCTTTGGCAGAGTACATTCAGGAGAACTTGGCTAAGGGATTTATCAGACCTTCACAGTCTCCAGTTGGGTCGGGGTTCTTCTTCGTGGGTAAAAAGGACGGTTCGTTGCGACCCTGCATCGACTTCAGGGAATTGAACCGTATCACGATTAAAAACTCATACCCACTGCCTCTCATTTCGGTCTTGTTTGACCAGCTTCGTACTGCCACCATTTTTTCTAAGATTGACCTACGCGGTGCGTACAATCTAATCCGAATAAGAGAGGGGGATGAATGGAAGACTGCCTTTAATACCCACTCAGGGCATTATGAATATTTGGTGATGCCTTTTGGGCTCTGTAATGCCCCGGCAGTCTTCCAGGATTTCATGAATGATGTGCTCAGGGAATATTTGGATAGATTCTTAGTTGTATACTTAGATGACATCCTAATCTTCTCCCATTCCCTGGAGGAACATCGGAAGCATGTACGCTTAGTCCTCCAGAAACTCAGAGACCACCGGCTTGGGGCGAAGCTGGAGAAGTGCGAATTTGAAGTTCAGCAAATCGCATTTCTAGGATATATTATCTCCCCAGAAGGTTTCCAAATGGAGGGTTCCAAGGTACAGGCAGTCCTGGATTGGGTGCAGCCCACTAGTTGAAGGCGCTTCAGCGTTTCCTGGGCTTTGCGAATTTTTATAGACGATTTATCGCTGGATTTTCGTCTATAGTGGCACCCTTGGTGGCACTCACTAAGAAAGGGGCGGATGTTGCTCACTGGTCTTGTGAGGCTAAAGCGGCTTTTGCCCGTCTCAAAAGGGCATTTGTTTCGGCCAAGGTGCTGTGACACCCAGATCCAGAGCGTCCTTTTGTGGTGGAGGTGGATGCCTCTGAGATGGGTATTGGGGCAGTGCTTTCTCAGATGGGAGTGTCTGATTATCGCCTTCATCCCTGTGCTTACTTTTCCCGTAAATTTTCGCCTGCCGAGATGAATTATGACGTGGGTAACCGGGAATTGTTGGCTATTAAGGATGCACTCGAGGAGTGGAGACACTGGCTTGAGGGGGCTAAGTTTGTGGTCTCAATTCTCACTGACCATAAGAATCTGGCATATTTAGAGTCAGCGAAGCGTCTCAATGCCAGGCAGGCACGATGGGCTTTGTTTTTTGCTCGCTTTAATTTTTTGATAACATATCGCCCTGGGTCAAAAAACATCAAGGCTGATGCGCTCTCGCGGAGTTTTGCTCCAATCCAGGAGACCACCGAGGAGCCGTTGCCCATTGTTTCCCCATCATGTATTAAAGTGGGCATTACCCAGTACCTCTTATCATTAGTCCTTAGAGCACAGGAGCAGGCTCCTCCAGACCTTCCGGTAGGTCTTTTGTTTGTGCCTCCTAGGTTAAGACAGCGAGTGTTCCTGGAATTCCATGCCAAGAAGTCGGCAGGTCACCCGGGTATTGCCAGAACTCGGGAGTTGCTATCTAGGGCGGTGTGGTGGCCCTCGGTGGCTAAGGATGTGGATCAGTGGGTTCGGGCATGTGACATCTGTGCCCGAAATAAGACTCCTAGAGGGGTTCCTGTTGGCCCATTACATCCACTCTCTATCCCATCTAAGCCATGGACCCACATTTCAATGGATTTTGTGGTGGACTTGCCCAAATCCTCGGGGATGACAGCCATCTGGGTTGTCGTTGACAGGTTTTCGAAGATGGCGCACTTCGTTCCACTGGTTGGGCTGCCATCAGCCAGACGCCTGTCTGAATTATTTATGCTGCATGTTGTGCGTCTCCACGGGTTGCCACTTGATGTGGTCTCTGACCGCGGATCCCAGTTTGTGGCCAAATTCTGGAGGGCATTTTGTTCCGATCTCCAGATTTCTGTCAGCTTGTCGTCAGGCTACCATCCGCAGTCTAATGGGCAGACTGAAAGGGTGAACCAGTCCTTGGAGCAGTTCCTCAGGTGTTATGTCTCCAAGTGTCAGACTGACTGGGTTGCTCATCTGTCCATGGCGGAGTTTGCCTATAACAACGCGGCTCACTCTGCTACAGGGATCTCTCCCTTCCTTTGTGTGTATGGGCATCATCCTAAGGCCAATTCTTTTGACCCCCTGGACTCCACGCCTGGTGGTTCCTCTGTGGTTTTGGTCCTTAGAGGTATTTGGCGGAAAGTGAAGAAAGCCCTTGTGTCTGTGTCATTAGTGACCAAAAGGGTTTTTGATAAGCGGAAAAGACCTTGCAGCTTCAAATTAGGAGACTTCGTCTGGTTGTCTACCAAGAATTTGAAGTTGAGACAGCCATCTCATAAGTTAGGCCCCCGGTTCATCGGCCCTTATAAGATCACCAGGGTTATCAATCCGGTGGCATTTCAGTTAGATCTGCCCCGTTCTTTGGGTATCAATAAAACATTTCATTGTTCCCTTTTAAAATGGGCGATTAGTAATCCTTCTTCCAGTGGAAGACCTTCCCCTCTTCTGATACATGGCCAGAGGGAGTTTGTTGTTGAAAGGATTCTTGACTCCAAGGTGGTTCGGGGTCGGCTGTCATTTTTGGTGCACTGGAAGGGGTATGGCCCGGAGGAGCGGTCGTGGGTGCGCAGTTGTGATCTTCATGCCCCCAGACTGATACGCTCTTTCTTCTCGCAGTTCCCCGATAAACCCGGTGGTAGGGGTTCTTTGACCCCTCGTCAGAGGGGGGGTACTGTTAGGGTCTCCTGCCCTGTGCTGCCACGTCGTCATGGCAACCGGGAGACAAGTGCTATTGGAGTAACCTGAGCGCAGCTGATACTCCGGTTCGGGTCTTTTGCTGTGCAGTGGTTATAGGCTCTGTGCACGGCAGGGGATCCGGTGCTGGTTTTTGTGCTCACAGTCTGTGAGGTCTGAGTGGGGCGTGGACAGCACCTGCTTTATAAGGCCTCTTTTCAGGGTAAGCAGATGCTGCTGAATCTTTGTTGGTTAGTCAGTTCATGAAAGTTAGCCAGTACTGTGTAGCTTTGTATTTGTTTGTTGCTTACTGCAAATAGGCCTGGGGATTTGGTATTCACTCTGCCAATCCAGACCTAGCAGTAAGACTGGAGTCAGTCGTTTAGCTTGCTGGGGTTCTGTTACTACTCTGTGAACTTAGCAAGTTTGCGGCTGTATTCTAAGACTTGCCTGTCTAATCCTGTCTCACTGTGCTAGGTGTCAGGGGTCAGTTTAGTGGCAGTAAGCTAAAACCTGTGCACCGCAAGTGAGAATCAGGATTGTGGAGACTCTCCTTGTGTCTATCATTCCATCTCTGACCAAGGAGTTTACTGCCACACCCGTTGGTAACCCTTTAGGGTTTTGCTGTTGCCCTTAGCAACAGCATTTCGGGTTCTCTACGTATTAAAACACAACATCTTGCTTTTTACATCTGAGCAGTTCTAATACAAGGGAGATACCCAGTTCCTTAGCCTCTGGGCTTCTCTGTTCACTTTGTGTGTATTGTGTTACCCTATCACCTTCTGTGTACGTTATGTCATATTCCCCAGTCTGTCTGTAAGTCCATTTGTTTTGCATAACAGTTCAAACACCAGTACATTCCTGCAGACACTGGAGTGCATAACAGTTCTGACCCCAGTACTTTCCTGCAGGCACTGGTGTGCATAACAGGCATTTGATATGCTGGCTGTCAGGATCCTGGCACTCACCATACCAGTGCCGGGATCCCGACAGCCAGCATACCAACAACTATTCTCCTTCTTGGGGTGTCCACGACATGTGCAAGAGAGAATTTTTGCGTAAGATGCAAAGGAAAGGGGACTAAATGCCTTTTCCAGGGCACACTTATAAATTCATAGATTAATGTATGCTTAAAAATTAACTTTTCATTCATAATTTTAAGAACATAGGGAAACAAATACATACACCAGGTTATGTTACAGCATATTCCTACTGTTTTGAGAAAATCCAATTACAACTTATCATAAGTCAATAAACATTTGTAGCGAAAATATAACAGAAGTGTACATATATGGGTATCCGGAGACCTTCAATTTATCTATAAATAAGGTTAATTCAAACAGTTTGATCATCCTATTCATCACCACTCACCATTATCTTAAGAAAACACCTCAGATATAACCAAAGTTGTTTTTGTTGGAGTTTGTATGTACTCCCCTTTTTTGGTTGTTTAGCCTAAAATGAATATCCTAATTGCAACCCAAATGTTTGTTGCCCACCAATCAGTCGTGTGGGCAACCAACTTACATGCAGATGTTTAACCAATGATAACCTGTTTTCGTATCTCTAATATATGTCAAGCAAAAATGCTGTTGGTGGTAATCCACTGATCAATCATATAGGCAATGTCCCTCCAACACCATAAAAACAGTGGAGCAACACAAATTGCAAAAATGCATTATAATTACTCAAAGTGTACACATATTTTTAACTCATAAGTGGTATCCCACCAATCAGTCGTGTGGGTGACCACCTATCCTGCAGGTAATGAGTAACCATCAACTGTATAAATGCCTCCAATGGGTTGGCAAAACATAAGTTAGAAATGGTGTTCCACTAATCAGTTGTGTGGGCAACACCTTTTCACCACTTGTTGTTATATGTGTATACAAGTCATGCAGAGTATATCATCAGAGATTAAGAAAAAAAAGTCCAAATTGACAGAAACAATATGCTATACAATTGATTGGGGTATATATGCACTGCCTATGCTATTCTATTGAGTCTGCTGTTAAGTGTACATTCAATAATGCAATGAAATTCACTGTCTATGCATATTGCCTAAAGAAGCCTGCATATAAAGCTGCAGAGAAAAATTCATCAGGATATAAATCCTAAACATTGAATATTGTACCCTTAATAAAGAGAATGCAGAGAACCAGAGTGTATGGAGATGAGGAGTCTTCTGCTCTCCTGTATCTGTTATAAAACATCGAATACAGGATGAGAGAGGCACCTGAAGCTCCACTCGGCTTAGAAAAGTGAAGAGAGGAGCTGGCTTCTGCTTTTAAACCTCATATAGTCTGAGGATTGTCCCGTAACCTTAAACCATAACATCTTAACACTTAAATATAAAGACACGGAGACTTGAATTTGGCAGAAAACTGTTAGCTATTTATTTAAATGAACTAATAACTGATGAATAATTAATCTAAAGTATGGTGGCCAGAAAGAACGGCTAAAACAGCCCTATTCCATGAACAAAACCTATCCTATAAAAACTAAAGTAAACCATCCAACACACAATAGGTATCCGCTCAACCTCCATCTTGACTACCCACCCGTGAAGATGATGAGGCTGCCCCCATGAAGGTGGTCCAGCAGATGTATACCAGTCAACGAAGATGAGCGCACCTAAAAACCAACCACCAAACGACCTCCAAGCAACTTCTTTAATCCAACAATTAGTTAAGTTGCCGTTCTTTCCCGCCAACAGCGAAGTTCTGCTCAACAGAAACTACGCTCCGCCACCATACCCCTAACCCAAAGAACCAACCACCGAAAACAGATCCTCAAGGAATATACACAATCCCTGTCTAGTCAAGTGAACCCCATCTGGTCTAAACAAGTAAAAGCACTGGAACTTGATTCGCTGGTGCCAAACCACAGCACCGCCATGAGCCACCACAAACTTAGCAACCGCTGAATTGACCTAACGCCGAGCAACATCGATTGCCTTACAATCCGCCACTCCTTGCCAACACAAACGTGGCACCATACAAGACCAGATGAGCCTACAGCCCGGCCAAGCGCCCGCAATCACCTACAAATCTTGAACATTTCAAATATTTTGTGCTTGCTTACTATATAATTGTGGGGACTGGGGAGCAGCTGTATATAGGAGTACAGTGCAGAGTTTTGCTGACAGTGACCACCAGTAATACGTTGTCTGCCTGAAAAACACTCCATATCTGTGCTCAGTGTGCTGCATATATCTGTGCTCACACTGCTTAATTGTGGGGACTGGGGAGCAGCTGTATTATATAGCAGGAGTACAGTGCAGAGTTTTGCTGACAGTGACCACCAGTATACGTTGTCTGCCTGAAAAACACTCCATATCTGTGCTCAGTGTGCTGCTTTATTGTGGGGACTGGGGACCACCAGTATAATATTATATAGGAGGAGTACAGTGCAGAGTTTTACTGACCAGTGACCACCAGTATATAATATATAGCATTACGGTACAGTAGGCCACTGCTGTACCTACCTCTGTGTCGTCATTAAGTATACTATCCATCTAGATTCTATACCTGTGGTGCCTTTCAGTTGTGCAGTTTGCTGACACAGTGACTACCAGTATATATAGCAGTATGGTACGGAAGGCCACTGCTGTACCTACCTCTGTGTCGTCATTAAGTATACTATCCATCTACATTCTATACCTGTGGTGCATTTTAGTTTTGCAGTTTGCTGACACAGTGACCACCAGTATACTATATATAGCAGTACGGTACGGAAGGCCACTGCTGTACCTACCTCTGTGTCATCATTAAGTATACTATCCATCTACATTCTATACCTGTGGTGCATTTTAGTTGTGCAGTTTGCTGACACAGTGACCACCAGTATACTATATATAGCAGTACGGTACGGAAGGCCACTGCTATACCTACCTCTGTGTCGTCATTAAGTATACTATCCATCTAGATTCTATACCTGTGGTGCATTTCAGTTGTGCAGTTTGCTGACACAGTGACCACCAGTATATATAGCAGTACGGTACGGAAGGCCACTGCTGTACCTACCTCTGTGTCGTCATTAAGTATACTATCCATCTACATTCTATACCTGTGGTGCATTTTAGTTTTGCAGTTTGCTGACACAGTGACCACCAGTATACTATATATAGCAGTACGGTACGGAAGGCCACTGCTATACCTACCTCTGTGTCGTCATTAAGTATACTATCCATCTAGATTCTATACCTGTGGTGCATTTCAGTTGTGCAGTTTGCTGACACAGTGACCACCAGTATATATAGCAGTATGGTACGGAAGGCCACTGCTGTACCTACCTCTGTGTTGTCATTAAGTATACTATCCATCTACATTCTATACCTGTGGTGCATTTTAGTTTTGCAGTTTGCTGACACAGTGACCACCAGTATACTATATATAGCAGTACGGTACGGAAGGCCACTGCTATACCTACCTCTGTGTCGTCATTAAGTATACTATCCATCTAGATTCTATACCTGTGGTGCATTTCAGTTGTGCAGTTTGCTGACACAGTGACCACCAGTATATATAGCAGTACGGTACAGAAGGCCACTGCTGTACCTACCTCTGTGTCGTCATTAAGTATACTATCCATCTACATTCTATACCTGTGGTGCATTTTAGTTTTGAAGTTTGCTGACACAGTGACCACCGGTATACTATATATAGTAGTACGGTACGGAAGGCCACTGCTGTACCTACCTCTGTGTCGTCATTAAGTATACTATCCATCTAGATTCTATACCTGTGGTACATTTCAGTTGTGCAGTTTGCTGACACAGTGACCACCAGTATATATAGCAGTACAGTACGGAATGCCACTGCTGTACCTACCTTTGTGTTGTCATTAAGTATACTATCCATCTACATTCTATACCTGTGGTGCATTTTAGTTTTGCAGTTTGCTGACACAGTGACCACCAGTATACTATATGTAGCAGTACGGTACGGAAGGCCACTGCTGTACCTACCTCTGTGTCATCATTAAGTATACTATACATCTACATTCTATACCTGTGGTGCATTTTAGTTGTGCGCAGTATATATAGTAGTAGGCCATTGCTATTGATACTGGTATATAATTCCACACATTAAAAAATGGAGAACAAAAATGTGGAGGTTAAAATAGAGAAAGATCAAGATCCACTTCCACCTCGTGCTGAAGCTGCTGCCACTAGTCATGGCCGAGACGATGAAATGCCATCAACGTCGTCTGCCAAGGCCGATGCCCAATGTCATAGTAGAGAGCATGTAAAATCCAAAAAACAAAAGTTCAGTAAAATGACCCAAAAATCAAAATTAAAAGCGTCTGATGAGAAGCTTAAACTTGCCAATATGCCATTTACGACACGGAGCGGCAAGGAACGGCTGAGGCCCTGGCCTATGTTCATGGCTAGTGGTTCAGATTCACATGAGGATGGAAGCACTCATCCTCTCGCTAGAAAAAGGAAAAGACTTAAGCTGGCAAAAGCACAGCAAAGAACTGTGCGATCTTCTAAATCACAAATCCCCAAGGAGAGTCCAATTGTGTCGGTTGCGATGCCTGACCTTCCCAACACTGGACGGGAACAGTTTGCGCCTTCCACCATTTGCACGCCCCCTGCAAGTGCTGGAAGGAGCACCCACAGTCCAGTTCCTGATAGTCAAATTGAAGATGTCACTGTTGAAGTACACCAGGATGAGGATATGGGTGTTGCTGGCGCTGGGGAGGAAATTGACAAGGAGGATTCTGATGGTGAGGTGGTTTGTTTAAGTCAGGCACCCGGGGAGACACCTGTTGTCCGTGGGACGAATATGGCCATTGACATGCCTTGTCAAAATTTTTAAAAAATCAGCTCTTCGGTGTGGAATTATTTCAACACAAATGCGGACAACAGGTGTCAAGCCGTGTGTTGCCTTTGTCAAGCTGTAATAAGTAGGGGTAAGGACGTTAACCACCTCAGAACATCCTCCCTAATACGTCACCTGCAGCGCATTCATCATAAGTTAGTGACAAGTTCAAAAACTTTGGGTGACAGCGGAAGCAGTCCACTGACCACTAAATCCCTTCCTCTTGTAACCAAGCTCCTGCAAACCACACCACCAACTCCCTCAGTGTCAATTTCCTCCTTACCCAGGAAAGCCAATAGTCCTGCAGGCCATGTCACTGTCAAGTCTGACGAGTCCTCTCCTGCCTGGGATTCCTCCAATGCATCCTTGAGTGTAACGCTTACTGCTGCTGGCGCTGCTGTTGTAGCTGCTGGGAGTCGATCATCATCCCAGAGGGGAAGTCGGAAGACCACTTGTACTACTTCCAGTAAGCAATTGACTGTCCAACAGTCCTTTGCGAGGAAGATTAAATATCACAGCAGTCATCCTGCTGCAAAGCAGATAACTCAGGCCTTGGCAGCCTGGGCGGTGAGAAACGTGGTTCCGGTATCCACCGTTAATTCAGAGGCAACTAGAGACTTGATTGAGGTACTGTGTCCCCGGTACCAAATACCATCTAGGTTCCATTTCTCTAGGCAGGCGATACCGAAAATGTACACAGACCTCAGAAAAAGACTCACCAGTGTCCTAAAAAATGCAGTTGTACCCAATGTCCACTTAACCACGGACATTATTTATTATTTATTTATTAACAGTTTCTTATATAGCGCAGCATATTCCGTTGCGCTTTACAATTAGAACAACAGTAATAGAACAAAACTGGGTAAAAACAGACAGAAAGAGGTAGGAAGGCCCTGCTCGCAAGCTTACAATCTATAGGGAAATAGGCATAGATACACAAGGATAGATGCTACCTATTGCATAATGGTCCACCAGATTGCTAGGTTCTTAATGGGTTGTATGATGATACCCCACAAAGTTAACCAAGTGTCAGGAGGGTGTGAGACTAAAGAAAGACAAGATATGTGATATTATGAATACTCTACAGAGGATGTAATTAGATAGGGAAGCACTGAAGGTTATGTGGGTGGGTCTGGAATTTGATAGGCTTGTCTGAAGAGGTGAGTATTCAGGGAACATTTAAAGGTTTGGAGACTAGAGGCGAGTCTTACTGTGCGTGGGAGGGCATTCCACAGAGTGGGTGAAGCCCGGATAAAGTCCTGTAATTTTGAGTGTGAACAAGTAATGCGTGTGGATGAGAGACGTAGATCTTGTGCAGAGTGGAGAGGTCGGGTAGGGAGATATTTTGAGATGAGTGAAGAGATGTATGTTGGTGCAGTTTGGTTAATAGCCTTGTATGTGAGTAAAAGTATTTTATATTTAATACGGTAGACATGTGGAGCAGGGCAGACTCAGGACTATATGACTGTGACAGCCCACTGGGTAGATGTATTGCCTCCCGCAGCAAGAACAGCAGCGGCGGCACCAGTAGCAGCATCTCGCAAAATGCCAACTCGTTCCTAGGCAGGCTACACTTTGTATCACCGCTTTCCAGAAGAGGCACACAGCTGACAACCTCTTACGGAAACTGAGGAAGATCATCGCAGAATGGCTTACCCCAATTGGACTCTCCTGGGGATTTGTGACATCGGACAACGCCAGCAATCTTGTGCGTGCATTACATCTGGGCAAATTCCAGCACGTACCATGTTTTGCACATACATTGAATTTGGTGGTGCAGAATTATTTAAAAAACGACAGGGGCGTGCAAGAGATGCTGTCGGTGGCCCAGAAGAATTGCGGGCCACTTTCGGCATTCAGCCACCGCGTACAGAAGACTGAAGCACCACCAAACAATCCTGAACCTGCCCTGCCATCATCTGAAGCAAGAGGTGGTAACGAGGTGGAATTCAACCCTCTATATGCTTCAGAGGATGGAGGAGCAGCAAAAGGCCATTCAAGCCTATACATCTGCCCACGATATAAGCAAAGGAGGGGGAATGCACCTGACTCAAGCGCAGTGGAGAATGATTTCAACGTTGTGCAAGGTTCTGCAACCCTTTGAACTTGCCACACGTGAAGTCAGTTCAGACACTGCCAGCCTGAGTCAGGTCATTCCCCTCATCAGGCTTTTGAAGAAGAAGCTGGAGACATTGAAGGAGGAGCTAAAACAGAGCGATTCCGCTAGGCATGTGGGACTTGTGGATGGAGCCCTTAATTCGCTTAACCAGGATTCACGGGTGGTCAATCTGTTGAAATCAGAGCACTACATTTTGGCCACCGTGCTCGATCCTAGATTTAAAACCTACGTTGTATCTCTCTTTCCGGCAGACACAAGTCTGCAGAGGTTCAAAGACCTGCTGGTGAGAAAATTGTCAAGTCAAGCGGAACGTGACCCGTCAACATCTCCTCCTTCACATTCTCCCGCAACTGGGGGTGCGAGGAAAGGGCTAAGAATTCCGAGCCCACCCGCTGGCGGTGATGCAGGGCAGTCTGGAGCGAGTGCTGACATCTGGTCCGGACTGAAGGACCTGCCAACGATTACTGACATGTCGTCTACTGTCACTTCATATGATTCTCTCACCATTGAAAGAATGGTGGAGGATTATATGAGTGACCGCATCCAAGTAGGCACGTCAGACAGTCCGTACGTATACTGGCAGGAAAAAGAGGCAATTTGGAGGCCCTTGCACAAACTGGCTTTATTCTACCTAAGTTGCCCTCCCTCCAGTGTGTACTCCGAAAGAGTGTTTAGTGCAGCCGTTCACCTTGTCAGCAATCGGCGTACGAGGTTACTTCCAGAAAATGTGCAGAAGATGATGTTCATCAAAATGAATTATAATCAATTCCTCCGTGGAGACATTTACCAGCAGCAATTGCCTCCACAAAGTACACAGGGACCTGAGATGGTGGATTCCAGTGGGGACGAATTAATAATCTGTGAGGAGGGGGATGTACACAGTGAAAGGGGTGAGGAATCGGAGGATGATGATGAGGTGGACATCTTGCCTCTGTAGAGCCAGTTTGTGCAAGGAGAGATTGATTGCTTCTTTTTTTGGTGGGGGCCCAAACCAACCAGTCATTTCAGTCACAGTCGTGTGGCAAACCCTGTCGCTTAAATGATGGGTTCATTAAAGTGTGCATGTACTGTTTATACAACATAAGGGTGGGTGGGAGGGCCCAAGGACAATTCCATCTTGCACCTCTTTTTTCTTTCATTTTTCTTTGCATCATGTGCTGTTTGGGGACAATTTTTTTGAAGTGCCATCCTGCCTGACACTGCAGTGCCACTCCTAGATGGGCCAGGTGTTTGTGTCGGCCACTTGTGTCGCTTAGCTTAGTCACACAGCGACCTTGGTGCGCCTCTTTTTTTCTTTGCATCATGTGCTGTTTGGGGACAATTTTTTTGAAGTGCCATCCTGCGTGACACTGCAGTGCCACTCCTAGATGGGCCAGGTGTTTGTGTCGGCCACTTGTGTCGCTTAGCTTAGTCACACAGCGACCTTGGTGTGCCTCTTTTTTTCTTTGCATGATGTGCTGTTTGGGGACAATTTTTTTGAAGTGCCATCCTGCCTGACACTGCAGTGCCACTCCTAGATGGGCCAGGTGTTTGTGTCGGCCACTTGTGTCGCTTAGCTTAGTCACACAGCAACCTCGGTGCGCCTCTTTTTTTCTTTGCATCATGTGCTGTTTGGGGACAATTTTTTTGAAGTGCCATCCTGCCTGACACTGCAGTGCCACTCCTAGATGGGCCAGGTGTTTGTGTCGGCCACTTGTGTCGCTTAGCTTAGTCACACAGCGACCTTGGTGCGCCGCTTTTTTTCTTTGCATCATGTGCTGTTTGGGGACAATTTTTTTGAAGTGCCATCCTGCGTGACACTGCAGTGCCACTCCTAGATGGGCCAGGTGTTTGTGTCGGCCACTTGTGTCGCTTAGCTTAGTCACACAGCGACCTTGGTGTGCCTCTTTTTTTCTTTGCATGATGTGCTGTTTGGGGACAATTTTTTTGAAGTGCCATCCTGCCTGACACTGCAGTGCCACTCCTAGATGGGCCAGGTGTTTGTGTCGGCCACTTGTGTCGCTTAGCTTAGTCACACAGCAACCTCGGTGCGCCTCTTTTTTTCTTTGCATCATGTGCTGTTTGGGGACAATTTTTTTGAAGTGCCATCCTGCCTGACACTGCAGTGCCACTCCTAGATGGGCCAGGTGTTTGTGTCGGCCACTTGTGTCGCTTAGCTTAGTCACACAGCGACCTTGGTGCGCCTCTTTTTTTCTTTGCATCATGTGCTGTTTGGGGACAATTTTTTTGAAGTGCCATCCTGCGTGACACTGCAGTGCCACTCCTAGATGGGCCAGGTGTTTGTGTCGGCCACTTGTGTCGCTTAGCTTAGTCACACAGCGACCTTGGTGTGCCTCTTTTTTTCTTTGCATGATGTGCTGTTTGGGGACAATTTTTTTGAAGTGCCATCCTGCCTGACACTGCAGTGCCACTCCTAGATGGGCCAGGTGTTTGTGTCGGCCACTTGTGTCGCTTAGCTTAGTCACACAGCAACCTCGGTGCGCCTCTTTTTTTCTTTGCATCATGTGCTGTTTGGGGACAATTTTTTTGAAGTGCCATCCTGCCTGACACTGCAGTGCCACTCCTAGATGGGCCAGGTGTTTGTGTCGGCCACTTGTGTCGCTTAGCTTAGCCATCCAGCGACCTCGGTGCAAATTTTAGGACTAAAAATAATATTGTGAGGTGTGAGGTGTTCAGAATAGACTGGAAATGAGTGTAAATTATGGTTATTGAGGTTAATAATACTATGTGATCAAAATGACCCCAAATTCTATGATTTAAGATGTTTTTTAAGGTTTTTTGAAAAAAACACCCGAATCCAAAACACACCCGAATCCGACAAAAAAATTTCGGTGAGGTTTTGCCAAAACGCGTCCGAATCCAAAACACGGCCGCGGAACCGCATCCAAAACCAAAACACAAAACCCGAAAAATGTCCGATGCACATCACTAATGTATATACTGTCGAAGTCAAAAAAATATTACATAAAGAGAACATACAAACTACACACATTATGAGTCGCTATACTTGCAATTACGCGCAGCGAGCACAGCAATATATGGTAACACACGCATTTACACGGACATGCCACAGAGATGGATTCGACACTTATTTCATACAGTACATAACTATAATAATATCAAGCGCCAGACATCATGATGATTTAAAATTATAAATAATGAAGTAATGTCATGTATGTGTATTATTTGAATGAAACAAGATAGACCGGTCATGTTTACTATTGAAGCAACCAGATTGATGTGTAGATTCATTTGATGCTTGTTGTGAAGTTGTGGGACATTGCAGCAGATAATTATGATTAAATGTATAAAAGCTAAAATCACTCTTATTAGGACAGTGGACAGGAAACTCATGCCTGCCCTTTGGATGTCTTCAAGGCTGAACCTGATTACCATATACAAAGGGACTGGTCACTCATTGTGAATCCCTTCCCCAGAAACTAGATAACACATTGCTGACCACACAGGAAATTAGTTGCTGTAAGGTCTGAGACGATGATGGACTTGCTGGCAGATCAGTTCCTGCATTTATTTACAGAGAGAGAGAGAGACATAAGATACATTGGAGGGAATGGTAATTGTATCGCTGGCCTGTAACTGTATGTAATTGTATGTAACTGTATGTTTTAACTGCTTACTGTGTGAGTGTAACCATGTAACTATAGGTATCCTGTACTTTGTAATATATATTGAATCCATATCCTTTTTAATAACAAATATATACATCAATGAGCTTTGAAACTCAGATAATGTGTGGGTGTATTGTTTTCTCTTATGGGATGCAGTGTTTTGCGATGTATAGCGCACATTCATGGGATATGGTAATAAGAGGTGCAGGCATTTACAATATATATTAGAGCGGGCATTTTAAATATTTGTGAGAAATCAACATGGCATTCACAGATGAGGGCTCTTATGGGATATCAGGGTCTTAATGATGCACTGTACATTACAAACGCGGCTGTAATTGACCGGCTCCGATGGACGCATCGCCAAGCTGATGAAAATAACATCCACGTTAATGTATTGTTGTGTTATCAGTAAGCCAATGATATGAAATTTCAAGGGACAATGTGTTTCTCATAATATTTAAGATGCTAAAATTTATTTTTATTGTTGCAAAACAAGGTTCAAATAAGTCATATTGTGTTTGATTCAGATTGGATTGTTTATCTGTTTAAGTAGGTTTAAAAGTATATTTAAAAGTTGCTGCATAGCATTGATATAGTTTTTATTTTTAACTCAGGCCTAAAATAACTTCTGGTGCATGTATGATGTGTGATTTCTTTGTGACAAAGGAAACCGCATGGTCTGTCCTCCATTTTGGACTAACCACATGGCCTGTCTACCATTTTGTGTAATCCTCATGGATGTGGAAGGGGGAGGAGCAGCGGCCATTTTGGGAAGGTCATTTTTGAAATGGCTCATTTTCACTGCTCAGAATTATCAGCTTTCCTTGGTCACATCAATCACCATTTATGAGTTACCAATGCATTTATTTAACCCATGCCATAGTAAATTACAAATAGTGGGGTACGCTTGCCCATTCATATTCCGACTTTTAAGGTGATCTGTCTGAATGTTTAACCACGGTTAAAGATACCTTTACGTGATTATTGAATACACTCTGTGTGTGAGTACGGTACGCTGATTTAACCTTCAGCTAGCAGTGGGGTGGATAAAAACTGACGCCATTGTGATTTATTGATTGGGTCATTCTTCTCCCTGTTTTTTTTGCACTGTGGTATCACCTTGGGAGGATTTGAAAGGAAAACGAATCCCAATCCATCCAGCTAGGAGAAGTTTGGACCCATAAAGAAACCTTTATGAGTGGAAACTCTTCCTTTGTAGACGTGAGTACGGTACGAACCATTGTGACCAATTGCAGAATCTAGAAATACCCATCGTCCCCGAATTTAGGACATACTACACGATATTTTTTCCCATTCTTCTTTTTGAGGGACTTTGGACTAACCCAGAGGGAATCTCTGCATCCTATGGACTAGGTATAAAAAAGATTGGAAGACGATCTCCTCTCTTTTTTCGAACTGACAGACTGCTGAACGGTTAAGACATTCAAGTGGACTTCATTTAGCTGAGCGCGGTTGAGGTAGTTCACATTTTGTATTGCTCTTGTTGGTAGGTGTTGGGTGACACCAGGGTTCTACACAACTGCAGCCGCCCAGAGCGCAGTGATTGACTATTTCTGTATTTTTGTGCAAATTCCATTCACCCCTTTAGTCGATCACAGCTGCTCTTATTACCATGTTCGCCCATAGAAATATCCGAAAGGATAAATATGAGGAGTTATTTACTAAGAAACAAGAATCTGTTGATTTAACTGATGAGGACCTAGAAGGGATCATGTCCAGACTAGAAACAGCTCTACTCAAAGAAGGTAGGATTTGGTGGGAGGTTATCTCATTGGAAAGGTACCTGGCAGAAGAGATTATTCCTAGAGGTTTTAGGATAGACAAAATGCCCACCTTCATCAATAGATCTCAGGCCTTCGAGGAAGAATGGATAAGGATCATAGACACCTGCTCCATATCTCTTATGAGACTGATTGTTAAGGAAAGAGGAAAAGAACTAAAAGATTTAGAGACTGAAATAGACTCTTTGAAATCCTCAGTGGAACCCTTCCAGGATCTACAGGACTTTAAGGAGTTAGAGAGTCATATTGTCAAGAAAATTGCAGCTAGTGAGAAAGAACTCATGCAAAAGAAAAAAAAGAAATACAACAGAGATCTAAATGATTTTAAGGATGGTAACCATCATCGGATTACGAAAAAGGAAAAGAATTTCTTTGGAGGAAGAGAACAGAACAGGAAAACCCAAGGAGTGAGATTTCATCAAACACATACTCCCACACGAAAAAGAGAACAGGATATAAGAAGGAGAAAATCACCAGCCCGTACAGAATGGAGGAATTCGCCATTTAGGGATGAAAGACGAAGGACATCCCACTGGGATTCTAGACATGATGTGAGATCAGGGGAAGACAGACCGACATACAGACAAACCACAACTAGAGCTAGGTATAGTAGTAGACCGAACCATGGAAGGATTCGAGAAGAAGGAGGAAGACCATTTTGGGACAATAGAACAAAGTACAAGGATCATAGAGACGAGGCTACCAGGGACAGTAGATGGAACGGGCCCTCTGGAAGACATTCACCATCTATTTATGAGGAAGATGATCAGACTTTTTTAGACCGGGCAAGAGTGACAAGATACCGAAGATAAAAACAAGAAGGGGTCACAGGGGATTGATTTCTTCCAAGAAACACCAAAAACTACACAACAAAAATAGGAAAAAAAGAAAGAAAAAAGAGATTCCGGCTGGAGAGGAGGAATATGAAGAATACACTAAAATTTGCAACCTCAGCAATCATGTGCTCACAAATGAGGAAGAAGAGGTATTGAAAAGAGGCCTAAAGTACGCTCCATCAAGTAACCTAGATAGATTCGAAGTATATATCGATCTTCAGCGTTTCATTAGGAAACTCACTCTTAAAAAATTCTTCAATGATCAAGAAAATAAGGAAAATGAACCCAGTACCTCTGGAATGACCTTTAAACCTAAGTCCATATTTTATCCTACATTTAAAAAAGGATGCTACATTGAAAGTTTTGAAAAAATGGTGAAGAAGGATTTGGAGAATACAGAGTTTAAGAGGAAAGTCCGACACAATATGACTAGAAAAGAGAAAGAGGCTTTGCGAGGACTAGAGGAGAACAAACATATTGTCATCAAACCTGCCGACAAGGGGGGTGCGGTGGTCATTCAAAATGTTGATGATTACAAAAAGGAGATCGAAAGACAATTGGAGGATAACAATACTTATAAGAAATTAAGGAGTAATCCATCGGAAAATATTAGCAAACGTATGTTGGATCATATTGACAAATACACACACAAAGGTGTGATCACGGAAACAGAAAAAAAGTTTCTTATTATTCCCCATCCATCGATCCCAGTCATCTATACTCTACCCAAGATCCATAAAGATCAAGAACACCCACCAGGAAAACCCATTGTCGCTGGAACCGAGTCTATAACTTCAAATCTGTCTCTATATGTCGATCATACACTACAACCATTGGTTAAAAAGACTCCCTCCTATCTGCGGGACTCAACGGATGTCATCAATGCACTGGAATCCATTGAATGGCAACCGGAATACTATTTGATAACAGCTGACGTGACCTCCTTGTATACGGTAATTGATCACAAACATGGCATAGATGCCGTTACATTTTTTTTGGAGAAGGAAGAGATGGAAGGGGACTATCGAATATTCATAATAGAAAGTATACGATTTATCCTTTCCAATAACTTTTTTTGGTTCAATGATACCTATTATTTACAACAACATGGCACAGCAATGGGCACCAGGTTCGCCCCCAGCTATGCGAATCTGTTCATGGCACATTGGGAAGAAAATTCGGTTTTCAACAGCCATGGATTTGGGGCGAACCTGGTGCTATGGAAAAGGTATATTGACGATATTTTTTTCATTTGGAAAGGCAACTCTGAAAGCCTGGATACTTTCTGTAAATATCTCAACGATAATTGTAAGTACATTCAACTAACCTTTGAGATCAGTCAGACAGCTGTCCATTTTTTGGATTTATCAATATTTATTGAAGATAATTCCATTAATACACGCACATATATAAAGCCAACAGATTGCAACTCGTACATCCCATCTTCCAGTAACCACCATCCAAATTGGCTCTCTTCAGTCCCGAAAAGCCAATTCCACAGGCTCCGGAAAAATTGTTCTAAATTGAACGACTACAGGGAACAAGGAAAGAGTCTTATAAAACAATTTGAGGGAAAAGGTTATACCAGGACAAGACTGGAGGAACCCTATCAGGAATTTGAAGCCACGGACAGAAACGTAATGTTAAAATCTAAAGAACAGAAAGAGAGTAAGAGAGATGGAGGAAATAAGATCATGTTCATAACAAAATTTAGCAGCCAATATAAGGAGGTAGAACAAATTATTAAGAAGAACTGGGGACTACTACTCCAAGATCCCATCATAAAGGAACATCTAACGGAAAAACCACGGTTCGTATATCGGAAAGCAGACAATATCAGAAAAAAAGTGGTTAGAAGTGTAGTAGAAGCACCAAAAAATCTTAGAACTATTCGGTCAAAGGGTTTCTTCAGATGTGGCATGTGTCAAATGTGCAGAAACTGTAAGAGTAAAAACTCCACTATTACCCAATATTCCTCCACAGCGAATAAGAAAAATTTTGAGATTAAGGACTTCATTACTTGCGACAGCAAAAATGTTGTCTATTTAGTCCAATGTACCTGTAATAAACAGTATGTGGGAAGGACCACGCGGAAACTAAAAGAAAGGATGAGCGAACATCTTAGAAATATCAAAAAGGGAGTGGAAACCCACGGAATCTCATCACATTTTAAAAAAGACCACATGTGCAAACCTTCGGAGATCGCTTTATTTTGTGGGATACAATTAGCCCCAAACAATTGGAGAAGCACAGACATTGAGGAGAGATTGGCAAGAACGGAGATGAGGACCATCTTCAATTTAGGAACCTTACAACCAAGAGGCATGAACCTCGATTTTGAAATTAAATGGTTCCTGTAAAAAAAAAAAAAAAGGGGTATAATAGGTACACTCCTGAAATTCAATTTTTCCATTTCTTCCTGTCCATCACCTAATTGTATAAGATACCCTTCCCTTTATCATCCATACAAACTGTAAATTCATTATTCTGATATAATTCTGGTACTGTTGTTCCCATAATGTAGTCACAATTTGATTGAATAATCTATATGGACACCCTCAATATTTATGCATACTGCTCAATAGGATCAGAGTTATCCTCCAGCGGGACTTTAGTAGTCTTCTCTCTACTATATTTTTTTTATTTTCCGTTTTTTTTTATATGTACATCGGTATATCGACATGATTTTACGTTTTTAGTTGTATAGATGCCATTATTTCACTTATTGAAAACGGTCATGTTTATTGTTAAATCAATGTAAAGCCATTTGTCATTTTTAACTGTGTAAGAATGGTGCCATTATGTTTTATAGTATTCTTTTATGCTATGAAAAAAGATATGTCTACTTTCCCACTATTGAAAAACCAATTTACTACATAACGGCACAATTTTAATTAATTCTCAATAGTGTATTAATACCATGTTTATATTTTAACACTATGTTATTGTTAGGTGTGCGTTCCATTGTGGTAATGAAACGCACAATTAGTGTATAGTTTTTTTCTTATTGAAGCTCCGGCTAAAGGTCTATACGTCACTTCCGGGTGACGTCACTTCCGGCGACCATGCGTTCCACGGAAATCACGGGGATACATCTACACGTCATTCATCGATTTAGTTAAAGGCCCATACGTCACTTCTGGGTGACGCAACTTCCGACGGCAGTGCGTTCCACGGACATCTAGTGGAACGCAGGCCGTACGTCACGTCACTCCCCAGATTCACTCCTGGGTACACACTAATTGGTAACATCCCCTCCGGCGGAAGTGCGTTCCACGAAAGAATTAGTGGAACGCACACCGTTTAATGTTCCCGGCCATGCATTTCCGGCGGAAGCTGTGCGTTCCAAACCCGGCAGGTGGAACGCACAGCACATTTAGGTTGATTTTATATAGTTTTAAGGATTCGAAAATGTCCCACGAGTATATAAAGGACGCTCTACATATAAATGCTACTGTTTATGATGTTTTTACTTTGATTTTGTCTGTTATTTCATGATTATGGATTGACCCCTCCCACATCACTAGGACTTCCTGTTTAGGGGTATAAATAGAGGTATAGTTGCCCTCTACACACACCTTGATAAAGACCTCCTGGTCGAAACGCGTTGGTGTGAGGGCTATATACTACCTACGGACCTTCCAGACTACCATGATTTGAGGTGAGGTAATCCGGATTCATCTCACCTTTTTGACTGTGTTAACATCTTCTGGACCGTCCATTAGGATTGTGCCCAATTGGTATTTATTGTAATAAATTTCTTATATTCACTTCCCACTCGTGACATATGTTTTATTTCACCGAGATTGGAAGTTTTTGACGGTGGAGGTCCACTTCCTAAGCAGGGAGTGGAAAAAGAAACCGCTACGAGCTTGACATCTCCTTTGAAGACTGTAAGTGGGGTACGCTTGCCCATTCATATTCCGACTTTTAAGGTGATCTGTCTGAATGTTTAACCACGGTTAAAGATACCTTTACGTGATTATTGAATACACTCTGTGTGTGAGTACGGTACGCTGATTTAACCTTCAGCTAGCAGTGGGGTGGATAAAAACTGACGCCATTGTGATTTATTGATTGGGTCATTCTTCTCCCTGTTTTTTTTGCACTGTGGTATCACCTTGGGAGGATTTGAAAGGAAAACGAATCCCAATCCATCCAGCTAGGAGAAGTTTGGACCCATAAAGAAACCTTTATGAGTGGAAACTCTTCCTTTGTAGACGTGAGTACGGTACGAACCATTGTGACCAATTGCAGAATCTAGAAATACCCATCGTCCCAGAATTTAGGACATACTACACAATATTTTTTCCCATTCTTCTTTTTGAGGGACTTTGGACTAACCCAGAGGGAATCTCTGCATCCTATGGACTAGGTATAAAAAAGATTGGAAGACGATCTCCTCTCTTTTTTCGAACTGACAGACTGCTGAACGGTTAAGACATTCAAGTGGACTTCATTTAGCTGAGCGCGGTTGAGGTAGTTCACATTTTGTATTGCTCTTGTTGGGTGACACCAGGGTTCTACACAACTGCAGCCGCCCAGAGCGCAGTGATTGACTATTTCTGTATTTTTGTACAAATAGTTTCAGCTGGGCCTAGTGAGAGTTAATAGATGAATACTTGATGTAAGAATTACACACAGATATAAAAAAAGTTTTTTTTCTTTTTCCTCCAGGATTTAGTTAAATCTGCTTGCTAGTTTAGGATAGCCATTGAAATGTTAATTAACCTGTCCCACTACCCTCTTGAACAGGCATATGAACCTCTGTTGATATGCATATTAGAGACTTTGAAGGAAATGCATTCATTCAGTAGGTGTGTACTGTGTGGGGTTCTATGAGAGTCAAGTGGTATATATATATATATATATATATATATATAAATATATATTATATATAATATTATTATAATTATGTGTGTGTTTATATCAGTGAATGTTCTGCAGGATAGCTATCCAATCTGAATCATATCATTTAAATAATTGATTATTGCTAGATTAATTTAGATCTGTGTGAAACCGGATACATTTGTTGCTATATAGTTAAAACTAAAATAAATGTTTAAGGAAGTGTAAAGCACAAACGCAGTCTGGCCTGGTTGTAAAGGTTTATACAGAAAAATCTGTGTGTTGTGTTAAGTAGGCGATTATAGTTAGTATTGCTCACATTTATAGAAGCTGTGTGATTTGTTTTATTGTGGATGCAGGGTTTTGTACACGTGTCTCGTACAAAGTACAGGACTGCGCACGCAGCGTAAGAGACACGCACGGTCGCGTGTGTACGCAAAGTGCGTAAGAGTACGGGCGCTTAGTACAAATTACACAATAGTTTGTTTAGTTTAAAGGTGGGACAGTAGCCACACTACAATAGCACAAAACTGCCCAGTTTCTAAAGCAGATTAATATAAAAAAAAATTAGTATATATATTTTTTTTAAAATTGCCTCTGGGGTAAAGCTGCCAACCTGAATGAATCCAAATTTTCTGTACAGAAAAACAAAGTGTATTTGAGTGAGCGAACGTAGGAGTGAGTGGATATTTGAACCCAGGGAATTCGGGATCCCGTCGTGTGGTACATCAAGTAAGTGGAGGCTTGGTGGCGTGAGGCGGCTGACTCACGTTAGTATAAGGTTTAATACGCAAATCGTGAGGTGATTTGCAAAGGAGCGTGATAGTGCATAAGTATTGCAAAGTATTGAAGTAAAAAGGTTTTTGTATTACGTTCCGGGCTGAGGGTCACAGTTTGTACATTGACCCGTAGTTGTACGGCAGATAGGTAACAAGTACCTATACGCTGTGCAATTGGACCGCGCGTTTGTGAGTGCGATATATACATCGCAACTTGATACCCCTTTATGAACTTTTTCGTAAAATCGCGGTATCATTAGCGCTGTGTAGAGCATACGCAAGCGTGATTTGTGTATAAGTGTATAGGGAGTTTTCGCTGGTCTCTCTCAGGAAAATCTCCAGCGGTGTATATTCACTGGAATAGGTAAGTCACTCCTAAACACTTCCAGTGAATAGAAACCAGATAGGGGCCTCACTGGGTTCGCAGTGGTCACTATTGGAGTGAGTCGTGGTACTCAGCAGAGAAGGAGTGGGTGAAAGCGCTCTAAGAACTTTCACCGTCTATTCGTATTGTGCATTGGGGATTGCGTAAAAATGAAAAAGTCTGCGATGGGATCCAATTGCACAAGCGGTGGACGTTTTGTAGCCAGGGTTCAGGTTGAAGAGCCGCGGCCCAAGGGGTCAGTGAGGTTTGTTATGTGTGGTAAATATGGATCACACACGGAAGACTTTTTGTCTGAATGGGTACGTATGACTGACAAAGATAGGGTACCGTTCCCTAGGGTGGGCAGATTTGAACCAGAGGTATAGCAGAACTTAAGGATAAGAATATGTCTGATAAAATCCCGAAAACAAAGGGTCAGACATACAAATTGTTTAAACCTGTGGCAGCAAGAGGGGTTGGTGAGTTTGATCCTAAGGTATTGCAGGTGGTATGTCTAACCAAAGTCATATAAGACAAGAATGGAAATATAAGAACTGTTTGAACTTGTAGCAACAATAAATAAGTAGGAAGAAACAAAAAAGAGAATGCAAGTACACCGCCTTATGTAGATGTGGAAGCAGTTACGGCCAGCATACAAACTATAGAAAATAATAAAAACATGAAAAATATGACTGTAACCTATATATGTACTAATGAATGTTGAAGTTTTATTTAGGAGGAGAAGGTGACCTGATTGTTTTCAGCCATTTCTCATGTACCCAGAGGAGTATCCAACCGGTAAAAGAAGAGCAGTAGCCTGTGGGGGAAGTGGCTGAGACCAATGGAACAGGTAAGTATGGTATCATTCGTGTACATATATAGTAAAAAAAAAAAAAAGGAAAAAATCAAGAAAGTAACGTCAGAAATGGAGAAAAAACCTGTCCGCGCCTTAGTATTTGCCAGTAGGAAAGCGGACAGAGACAAGGTAACCCCCGGGTATTTCTTTCAGTTACCATATAAGAAGTATTCATTCCTAGTAATGCCCCTAGTAAAGATGAGCTTGGAAATGTTTGTTGGACCATGTACAGACCCTTAATATGGGATGAGAAGGATTGAATGAAATACTTCGCATGACCTAGAAGCTTGTTAAACTTTTTTTTGTTTTGTTTTTGTCTCTTGCAGTAATAGAAAACTCTCCATCTGGATAAGACCACTGGTAAACACTAATTCGGCAAATGGGAGATGGCTGTCTCTGTGCACATGGACGGGCTCAATAAGGCATTGAGTGTCAGGGTGCAGACTTGTTTGCAAAATTGGAAAGGTCACAGTAGCTAATCTTAGATAGTGTGCTATTGAACATCACAAGAATAGTGTTAGGCACAGAGAACAACAGGTGGAGAGGTTGAGTACGGTAAGTATACTGGCACATACAGGAAAGACCCATCAGTCCAAACCCCAGATCCCTAATGGTCAATAATATGTTACACTTGTAGGAAGGAAGGGCATTTTGCCAGAGATTGTAGGAGTAGTAGGACACATAGTCAATATAGATCCCCTAGACAGAAAACACAAGCCACATTATTAATCACATAGACGGGACCAAGGGACATATAGTAAGGAATCATAAGCCATATAGAAAACACAGATTCGGCTAATGGGAAGAACAGAATAAATGCAACATTACCCTTTGACAAAACTTGAAGACTAATGTACTATTCTACTGTTCTAGATGCATGTCCATCACAGGTAGAGGAAATTATCTCACAGATACCGGGTTCCCTATGAACTTAGGATGGACAGGACACTGGATTGATGGCTGGGATAGTCCCAGTAGAGATAAGACACACAGATTTTTTTTGGGGGGGTATAGACCAAGTAGAAAATCACTTCCCTGTAGTGCCCAATCCAGTTGTCAAATTTTTATAAAATCTTCTCCACCTCTACAAACTCATCTGTCACCAACCTCTATTCTGTTTCTCTACAGTTTTCCTCTTCATCTTTTGCATTCACACAGGGTGGTACAGTACATGGACCCAAGTACAGTGCAAACTCCACATGCCTAGGTCCTTCAGAGTTCTGCCCGAACCCAGTATATCTCAACAGCACGATGACACTAGTATTACTGCAGTGTGCCTTGTCATGCACAAAGGGTGGAGAATGGGAATACTGGTGAAGGGAAATTTTGTATAGACACTGATATGCCTGTTGGTGAATGGCAAACCTGACATTTTCTTTTTCATTTTCTTCTTCTTTCTCTCCTCTAAAGATATTTTTTTTTGTTTGAGTTATGCTCATGGTACTCTACATTGCAAACACACGATAGAAAATTAAAATGAAAAGAAATTGTGTTTCCTGCAGGAAGAGGCAGTCTGGAGGACAAAGGGGTATGGCCAGGAGTCCTCAGGACTGTGGGCAGGTGGACACGGTAAACCAGTAGCCCACAGAGCATACCTTCCAAGTCTAGCTGAGGTGGCACACGGTCTGACTCATCTAGGCAAAGAGGGTAGGTGCAGGCTGATGAGAGTCTACTGGTGTGCGCCAGGATTCTATTCTCATGCAGGTAAAGAGAGCAATGACCTGTCTTGCTTGCTTGAGGAAGAGTATTGGTAAAGCAATACCAACAGAGCCATCCCATATCCCTCCTGCAGACGGATCTTTTCAGGAAATACAAATCGACTTTGTACAGTTAACACCCTTTAGGAATTATTGTTATGTATTGGTGTGCACTGATGTTTTCTCAAACTGGGTAGAGGCATTTCCTGCCGCCACGGATGCTGCTGTGTTTACCGCAAAGAAAAATTGCGCAGAAATGTGTGTGTAGATAATGGTACCCCTAGAAGTAGGAGCAAAGCTTGAAATTGTACTATTGTGATCATAGATACTGCCACTAGTATTATGTAGCTTCGGAACCACTCCCAGATCTTCACTCAATTAATCACCCTCTTCGAAATTTGTTTTTGTTTTGGTATTTGTGGGTTTTTTTGGGTTGTTTTTGGAAGACAACCTCATGTCATGATTGATATGCACAATGATCAGAAATACACCAATGAGGTGACAGTACAGTACCTTGTTGAGATGAGCCAGCATTTGAGAACTTGACAAAAGAACTTGAAACTGTTGATTGCTGGTATGCCAAATGCTAACTGTCTTGATTGTGAACCAAGAGACTGTGTGATTGTTCTTACGCTCAAGTTGCCTAATAGACAGGTGGGAAGGACCATACCAAGTTTTGTTGACAGCACTAAAGGTCGCCGAAAGAGAGATTTGGGTCCACTCGTCCCACTGCAAGAATGTCGCTGACCCGGAGAGAACTCGTGACAAAGTAGTTTATTGCTCACATTCATCGAGTTTGTGAACTGTGTGTTCGAAGTGAACTGTGTGTTCCAAGTGAACTGTATGTTCAAAGAGCAAGGTGGAGAGCAAAGTGAACTGTGTGTCCAAAGAGCAAGGCAAAGAGAACCTCGTATCACCAGAGACTCTGTTCCGTGAAGACTGAGAGGCGGCACTGTTGAACACTACCTGAGCGTACTAAAGGATTGCAGAAAGACCAGTCATTGTAATTGATTTGTTATGAACAAGAGTTGTTTTGTTCTATTTTTCTTTTCTCTCTTTCTCGCTAACAAACATTTTCTTTCAGGATATTCTATTTTTGCGAGGATTTTTTTAATTTTTTTATGAGGAGTCGAGTGTGGGACTGGAACTGGTTCTGTAGGAAGGAGTGATCTCCTTATAGGATCCCAGGATTAGCGGATCAGTTTGTTAAAGTCAGAGAAAAATCAAAGTTCTAGTAGTTATGGAGTTCAGAGGTAATCAGGAACAATCAGACAATGGCTATTCACACATTGCAGATAAAGAGCTCATTAATATATGTGGAAGAAAGGTTTATGAGTGGCTCTCCCCGAACTCCGAAGGTTTATGTTATTTAGGAAGGACACTACTTATAACCCTTGTTCAATGATTAAACAGACCTAGCATACATTCCAGAAATGGAAACAATGGAGGTCATTCCGAGTTGTTCGCTCGCAAGGCGATTTTAGCAGAGTTGCTCACGCTAAGCCGCCGCCTACTGGGAGTGAATCTTAGCATCTTAAAATTGCGAACGAAGTAATTGCAATATTGCGATTACACACCTCGTAGCAGTTTCTGAGTAGCTTCAGACTTACTCGGCATCTGCGATCAGTTCAGTGCTTGTCGTCCCTGGTTTGACGTCACAAACACACCCAGCGTTCGCCCAGACACTCCTCCGTTTCTCCGGCCACTCCTGCGTTTTTTCCGGAAACGGTAGCGTTTTTTCCCACACGCCCATAAAACGGCCTGTTTCCGCCCAGTAACACCCATTTCCTGTCAATCACATTACGATCGCCATACCGATGAAAAAGCCGTGAGTAAAATTACTAAGTGCATAGCAAATTTACTTGGCGCAGTCGCAGTGCGGACATTGCGCATGCGCATTAAGCGGAAAATCGCTGCGATGCAAAGATTTTTACAGAGCGAACAACTCGGAATGAGGGCCAATGTTCAGAAAATGATAGGAATATGTAGATCATGAAAATTTTATATGTCACTGTCACGATTTGTTTGTGTCTTCTTCAACTACCCAGCAGAACCTCAATTGAATCCAAACATCAGTATACAAAGACGTAGGTACATGTATGTGTGAAATGTTCGTCGCAAATCAGACATTACAGGCCAAAGCACTGTCCCAGCATACTCTATAGGTTGAATGTTGTCCCACACCCAACCAGTGGTCCCGTGACCGCCGAGTGCATATAGAGTAGGGGTGGGCAAAATACGGCCCGCGGGCCGGATGCGGCCCGCAAACCGATCCTACCCGGCCCACTGCCTCCCACCAGCGAGCAATGACAAGCGGCCCGACCGGCTGAGCTGCTTGTCATTGCTCTGCACTGCAGTACCTCCAAGCTGCCAGCGGCGCCTCTCTCCCCTGCTGCTGCGTTGTAGCAGCCTCCTCCAGAGTCTACAGTGACAACGGCTATGTTCAGCCGAGAAGGGGGCGGGGCTACGTGCCGATGAGGGGCGGGGCTACACGGGACCTCAGGGGGCAGATCTACATGGGACAAGAGCCAGACTGCTAC
Organism: Pseudophryne corroboree; assembly: GCF_028390025.1. Lineage (NCBI taxonomy): Eukaryota > Metazoa > Chordata > Amphibia > Anura > Myobatrachidae > Pseudophryne > Pseudophryne corroboree. Next base: position 783,132,943 of record NC_086444.1, read on the forward strand.
AGATCCATCCTTCCTGTCACTGCCAGCCAGATCAGTAAGTTAATGGGAAAAGTGAAAGAAAGTGTGTGTGTGTGTGTGTGTGTGTGTGTGTGTGTGTGTGTGTGTGTGATAGTGTGCATATATTTGTGTGTGCGGGCAGTGGCGTCAGACTGTTTTTAGGTTTGGGGGAGAGATCTTTAGCTCTTGCTGTACCAACCCCTCCCGTGTTCTGTCACCATATTACCCCCATGTTCTGTCACTGTCACCCCCCCCCGTGTTCTGTCACTGTCACCCCCCCGTGTTCTGTCACTGTGTCCCCCCCGTGTTCTGTCACTGTCACCCCTCCGTGTTCTGTCACTGTGTCACCTCCCCGTGTTCTGTCACTGTGTCACCTCCCCGAATCTGTCACTGTGTCACACCCCCGTGTTCTGTCACTGTGTCACCTCCCCGTGTTCTGTCACTGTGTCACACCCCCCCCGTGTTCTGTCACTGTGTCACACCCCCCCGTGTTCTGTCACTGTGTCACCCCCCCGTGTTCTGTCACTGTGTCACCCCCACGTGTTCTGTCACTGTCACCCCCCCGTGTTCTGTCACTGTGTCACCCCCCCGTGTTCTGTCACTGTCATCCCCCCGTGTTCTGTTACTGTCACCTCCCCGTGTTCTGTCACTGTGTCACACCCCCCCGTGTTCTGTCACTGTGTCACCTCCCCGTGTTCTGTCACTGTGTCACCCCCCCCCGTGTTCTGTCACTGTGTCACCTCCCCGTGTTCTGTCACTGTGTCACCCCCCCGTGTTCTGTCACTGTGTCACCTCCCCGTGTTCTGTCGCTGTCAACCCCACCATGTTCTGTCACCATGTCACCCCCCCGTGTTCTGTCACTGTCACCCCCACCGTGTTCTGTCACCCCCCCTCCCTGTTTTCTTTCACTGTGTCACACCCCCCGTGTTCTGTCACCATGTCACACATCCGTGTTCTGTCACTGTCACCCCCACGGTGTTCTGTCACTGTGTCACCCCCCCCCCGTGTTCTGTCACTGTCATCCCCCTCCCCTTGTTCTGTCACCGTGTCACCCCCACCATGTTCTGTCACTGTCACCCCCCCCTCCCCGTGTTCTTTCACTGTGTCACACCCCCCGTGTTCTGTCACCGTGTCACACATCCGTGTTCTGTCGCTGTCACCCCCCCCTCCCCGTGTTCTGTCACTGTGTCATCCCCACCGTTTTCTGTCACTGTGTCACACACCCGTGTTCTGTCACTGTCACCCCCCCTCCCCGTGTTCTGTCACCGTGTCACCCCCACCGTGTTCTGTCACCATGTCACACACCCGTGTTCTGTCACTGTCACCCCCCCTCCCCGTGTTCT